>NC_056747.1:232070070-232227570 GCF_019279795.1 Protopterus annectens | reverse complement strand
TAGGTGTAAATCTTTATATAAGTTTGGGGAGAGTGAGGTGTGCTTAGGAGCCCCCCCCACAAAAAAACAAGAGAAAAGGAGATGTTCACCATTTTGGTCTTTGCTCCTCCCCCCATTCTTTTGAAGCATCTGTTGAGGATTTTGACATTTCATAGTAGAACCAAGTTACTTGCACTGAGATTAGGTCTTTTGGAATCAGATTAGGATTACACTGGAGTAAGTCACTTACAGTGAGTGCAACTCTTTTGGAATCAGGCCCAATGTATAAATATAAATCCATCACGTTATTCCAGTATATTTATGAAAGTTAACACCTTATTCCCACTACTAATACATTTATACACCATGTTTTAAAATCTAACAGCCTTTCTTGGTGGATTTTGTTTAACTTCTAACAGATAAGAAACATTCTGTGATGCATGTACTACATCTTTTATTAGATTACGCCACATTTTATTTAGAGTAGTTTTAAGGCAGGCTATAAATCCAACCAAGAAAGCATGTCCATCAAACAGATATAGATTCAGAGTTTCATGGGTAAGTACTAGGCTAGCTGCCCTTGTGGGCCTTTTTAAGCCTAGCCAGTTCCCCTTTTTGTGCACAAAATAACTTATCCCATTTAGTTAGAGATTGGCCACACCCTTCCCATTGTCAATAATTATACATTATCCTTAATAAGAATAACTGGGATGAAACCATAAACAATAAAAGGGCAGACTGGGACTTGGCATAATAGTTAAGGTGTTTACCTCACAGACAGGGAGAGGCAGGCTAGCAAGTACGGTAGGTGCACAGGCCAGACAAACTTGAGTAAATATGAACAAAAAGAGCCAGCACCTTGGAAGAATGAAGTATCAAGGTTTATTAGAACCTGACCGGTTTCAGCATAAAGCTTTCATCAGTGGTACATCTCAGATAGCAGTTCAAACCCTGCAATAAATACCTGATCCAATTAAATGTCCATGACATCATTTCCTGTTCAAGACAAAACAAAGTTATTGTGATACCAAATCCTAGGCACAGAAAAACAATATTCAACCACATAAAAAAGTCTATGTGGAATAGAACTTTTAATACACCTGGTACTTAATGATTGATATGTTAATATACTATTTATAATTCACTGTTAGAGAATTACTAAGCTCTATATACCATGTATTGAGTCCTACCTAGTGGTATCCAACTCATGATAGGAAGGGAAGGTTTTGCAATTTCTCATTTAATCCAGGTGGAAAAGGACCACCCAGTTTTACAATCCATTTCTTTTCCTTCATGTTTAATATATTATGCCACCCTGTTTTAAAGGCTCTATTGCCTGATATTTTGTCAATGACTGTGAAAGAGAATTTTGCTGTATGGTGAATCAGTGAATGTCTGTAGAGAGCATTGGTGGCTCTGGCATTCCTAAATCCCCTAGATGTTCTGATATTCGAAATCTGAGTTGTCTAGAAGTTTGGCCCACATAGAAAGCTTGACAAGTGCAAGTGGCCAAATATATGACCCAGTCTGTTCCACAGTTGGCGAAGCAGTTAATATTTTACAATTGTCCAGTATTTTTGCTGGTAAAGGTTTTAGTCTTAAAAACATGTTTACAAAAGGTGCAATGTCTGCAAGGGTAGGAACCAACCAATTTCTCCCCTGTTAGTGTGGTTTGGTGATAAGTTGCATCCTGATACATGATTTTTTTGTACTGAGAAAAATGGGAACCCAAAGTTTTTCCTCGTCTATAAGAAAATAGACATTTGTCCCCCAAGATGTTATCCAATTGTGCATTGGTCTTCAAAATGTTCCAATGTTTATCAATGACATCGACAAGATGTGCTGTATTTCTGCCAAATGTGGTGACCAACCTCAAGGTGTCCTTGTTATCCTTCCTGGGGTGATTTTATATTCTAATAAGGTATACCTGGATTGTTTTTTTCACCCATTGCATTGCCGAGTTGACATTTTGTTTGCCATATCCCCTAGCTAAAAATCTATTAGCTAAATCAAGATGGGAATGCGTAAGATCCTGCTGTGAAGAGCAGATTCTATTCAAATGCAGGAACTGGGATTTTAGAATGTTGTTAATGGTATGTTTGGGGTGGAGACTGGTGGAATGTAACAAGCTGCTGTATTGTGGATATTTTCAATAAACAGTAGTGCGTAATGTGTTGTCTGCTTGACGCTGTAGATAAACATCCAGAAAGTGAATCTCATTAAGGTGATGACTGACTGTAAATTCAGCCCCCCATTTATTTCCATTGAGATATTCAATGAATTCCTCCAAATATTCACTGCCCCCTTGCCGTACAAGCCAACGGTCGTCCAGATATCATCTCCATATGTCTATCTCTGGCATATACAAATTATGTAGTTCATTGTATATGATGTGCTCTTCCACATATCCCATGTATAAATCAGCATATATTGGGGCAAACGATGCCCCCATTGCTGTGCCTTGAATTTGCCAGTAGCACTCATGTTGGAAATAGAAGACATTTTAGTAAGGACATGCTCAGCCATAGAAATGAGCAGTGTATTGAAACCCGGCTGTAAATGTTAATTTTGTTTAACCAAAATTTTAATGCTGTTAATCCAGCCCAATGTGGGATACTGGTGTAGAGTGATTTGACATCCAGGGTACACATCAGCCAATGTGGTTCCAATTGAGACTCAGAAACAATTTGTAAGAATTCAGTCGTGTCCTTTAATCTGGCTTTGATATATGGCAAAAGTGGTTTCAAATATTCAGTCAGAAATGCTGACAAAGGCTCTGTGAGGGAGCCTCTGCCTGAAACAATAGGCCTGCCTGGTGGCGTGTTTAAAGATTTGTGAATTTTGGGCAGTAAGTACAAATATTGTTTACCTGGATCGTTGACCATTAGTTGTTGTTTGGTTTTAACACTGATAATTCCCTCCTCAACCGCTTCCTGCAAAACATTGTCAATTTCTATTTTGAAGTTCGGAGTTGGGTCTGTGGGCATGTTCATATAATGCTGAGGGTTAGACAATTGTCTACTTCCCTTAGCCCAGTAATAACTGGAGTCCATGACCACCACCGCCCCACCCTTATCTGCTGGAAGAATGGAAATGTCAGTGTTAGCCCTAAGATCCATAAGAGCCTTTTGTTCCATCTTTGTTAAGTTATGTCTGATAATATTTAAGGAGCGTAGGTGGTAATGCAAATCTTTAATCACTGCTTGTTGGAAAATTGCAACATGTTTTTCCATGTGTGGACTGAAGTTAGATTTGTGGAATCTAAATTCAGTAGATCTTCGAGATTGATCCTGTTGGCCGAAAAACAATTTTAGATTAATCTTTCTACAAAAAGATAATATGTCAGATACAAAAATGCTTTCATCCACAAAAAAAAACAGGAATAAAACCAAAACCTTTATTTAACAATGTTTTCTCTTCAGATGTTAAAACATGGTTAGAAATGTTATACACATTTGAACATTCCAGATTTATTTCACTATTGATTGAAAAAAATCCTCTATGGTTTTTACCCCTATGTTTGCGTCCCCCCCATGCCTCCTACCCCTAAAAGGTATTCAGGGCCCTGGCCCCTATTGGAATCAGGGGAATCACTAATGTATGTGGATTCGGTGTCAGTAGTGAAGAATTCCTCCCCCGAGGTTGTGGTATGTAATGTATCTTTTTTCAATATAGATCTCTGTCTTTTTTTTGTGTATTTGAGTAGTGTTTTTCATTCCATCTGCAAACCTAACACTTCTATGTGACTCAAATGGTTTTCAGAAGTAATAAGTTCCTTTGGCAGTCTGCTCAGATTGTCCTTAAAGTTATCAAAATCAAAACATCACCCCGAGGGGTTTAAGGATCAAACTACAACCATTAGTCAGCAAGCCGGATGATATATTGTTAAGGGATTGGAACCTGGTACAGCAACAGGCGTTCATGTCTTTTGTTAACATTCTGGCTTCTTACTATGAAAGAACAATTGAGGTCAACATTTGTGATGTTCAAAAAATATGTGAGGAATTGAAAAAATATGAGGATCAAACTAACTTTAAGGACAATCTGAGCAGACTGTCAAAGGAAATGATTACTTTTGAAAACCATTTGAAAGATAAGAAATTACACACGTTTTCCAGAGATATGGAGGACTATGAAAGGGGTAGGCTGTTTGAGTCACATAGGAGTGTTAGGTTTGCAGATGGAATGAAAAACACTACTCAAATATGCAAAAAAAAGACCGAGAGCTATATTGAAAAAGGTACATTACATACCACAACCTCGGGGGAGGAATCCTCCACCACTGACATCGAATCTACATACATTAGTGATTCCCCTGATTCCAAGAGGGGCCGGGGTCCTGAATACCCTTTAGGGGTAGGAGGCACAGGGGGGACGCAAACATAGGGGTAAAAACCATAGAGGATCTTTTTCAATCAATAATGAAATAAATCTGGAATGTTCAAACGTGCATAACATTTCTAAACATGTTTTAACATCTGAGGAGGAAATATTGTTAAATAAAGGTCTTAGTTTTATCCCTGTTTTTTTGTGGATGAAAGCATTTTTGTATCTGACATATTATCTTTTTGTAGAAAGATTAATCTAAACTTGTTTTTTGGCCAACAGGATCAATCTCAAAGATTTGCTGAATTGAGATTCCACAAATCTAACTTCAGTCCACCCATGGACAAACATGTTGCAATTTTTCAACAAGCAGTGATTAAAGATTTGCATTACCATCTAGGCTCCCTAAATATTATCAGACATAACTTAACAAAGATGGAACAAAAGGCTCTTATGGATCTTAGGGCTAACACTGACATTTCCATTCTTCCAGCAGATAAGGGTGGGGCGATGGTGGTCATGGACTCCAGTTATTACTGGGCTGACAGAAGTAGACAATTGTCTAACCCTCAGCATTATATGAATATGCCCACAGACCCAATTCCGAACTTCAAAAAATAAATTGACAATTTTTTGCAGGAAGCGGTTGAGGAGGGAATTATCAGTGTTAAAACCAAACAACAACTAATGGTCAACGATCCAGGTAAACAATATTTGTACTTACTGCCCAAAATTCACAAATCTTTAAACACATCACCAGGCAGGCCTATTGTTTCTGGCATAGGCTCCCTCACAGAGCCTCAGTCAGCATTTCTGACTTAATATTTGAAACCACTTATGCCATATATTAGAGCCAGATTAAAGGACACGACTGAATTCTTACAAATTGTTTCGGAGTCTCATTTGGAACCGCATTGGTTGATGTGTACCCTGGATGTCAAATCACTCTACACCAGTATCCCACATTGGACTGGATTAACAGCATTAGAATTTTGGTTTAGCAAAATTAACATTTACAGCCCGGGTTTCAATACACTGCTCATTTGTATGGCCGAGCATGTCCTTACTAAAAATGTCTTCTATTTCCAACATGAGTGCTACTGGCAAATTCAAGGCACAGCAATGGGGGCATCTTTTGCCCTAATATAGGCTGATCTATACATGGGATATATGGAGGAGCACATCATATACAATGAACTACATAATTTGTATATGCCAGAGATAGACATATGGAGTTGATATCTGGATGACTGTTGGCTTGTATGGCAAGGGGGCAGTGAATATCTGGAGGAATTCATTGAATATCTCAATGGAAATAAATGGGGGACTGAATTTACAGTCATTCATCACCTTAATGAGATTCACTCTCTGGATGTTTATCTACAGCGTCAAGCAGACAACACGTTACTCACTACTGTTTATTGAAAATATCTGCAATACAACAGCCTGTTACATGCCACCAGTCTCCACCCCAAACATGCCATTAACAACATTCCAAAATCCCAATTCCTGTGTTTGAAGAGAATTTGCTCTTCACAGCAGGATCATTCACATTCCCATCTTGATTTAGCTAATAGATTTTTAGCTAGGGGATATGGCAAACAGAATGTCAACTTGGCAATGCAATGGGCGAAAAAACAATCCAGGGATACCTTATTAGAATATAAAATCACCCCAGGAAGGATAACAAGGGCACCTCGAGGTTGGTCACCACATTTGGCAGAACTACAGTACATCTTGTCGATGTCATTGATAAACACTGGAACATTTTGAAGACAAATGCACAACTGGATAACATCTTGGGGGACAAATGCCTATTTTCTTATAGGCGAGGAAAAACTTTGGGTTCCCATTTTTCTCACTACAAAAAAATCATGTATCAGATGCAACTTATCACCAAACCACGCTAACAGGGGAGAAATTGGTTGGTTCCTACCCTTGCAGACATTGCACCTTTTTTAAGCATGTTTTTAAGACTAAAACCTTTACCAGCAAAAATACTGGACAATTCTATAATATTAACTGCTTCGCCAGCTGTGGAACAGACTGTGTCATATATTTGGCCACTTGCACTTGTCAAGCTTTCTATGTGGGCCATACTTCTAGACAACTCAGATTTTGAATGTCAGAACGTCTAGGGGATTTAGGAATGCCAGAGCCACCAATGCTCTCTATAGACATTCACTGATTCACCATACAGCGAAATTCTCTTTCACAGTCATTGACAAAATATCAGGCAATAGATCTTTTAAAACAGGGTGGCATAATATATTAAACATGAAGGAAAGGAAATGGATTGTAAAACTGGGTGGTCCTTTTCCACCTGGATTAAATGACAAATAGTAAAACTTTCCCTTCCTATCATGAGTTGGATACCACTAGGTAGGACTCAATACATGGCATATAGAGCATAGTAATTCTCTAACAGTGAATTATAAATAGTATATTAACATATCAGTCATAAGTACCAGGTGTATTAAAAGTTCTATTCCACATAGGCTTTTTTTATGTGGTTGAATATTGTTTTTCTGTGCCTAGGATTTGGTATCACAATAACTTTGTTTTGTCTTGAACAGGAAATGATGCCATGGACATTTAATTGGATCAGGTATTTATTGCAGGGTTTGAACTGCTATCTGAGATGTACCACTGATGAAAGCTTTATGCTGAAACCGGTCTGGTTCTAATAAATCTTGATGCTTTATTCTTCCAAGGTGCTGGCTTTTTTTGTTTATGTTTACCTCATAGGCATGAGATACAAGGTTTGATTTTCACCATTGAAAGGGAAATTGACTAGGTTTAAAGTGGTCCGCAATGGCAGCTAGCCTAATACTTGCCTGTGAATTTCTGAACCTATGAATTAAGAAGAAAGAAGTTCTAAGCAACATGCCGGCTCTGAAAGCTCCTAAGGCTAGCATGCTTAATTTAAAAATGTTATGTTGGCTATCCTTTAATTTTTCAGAAAATACTGCAGAGAAAAGTTGAATTAAGAAAATGTAAATAGTAAACAGATCAATATCTGCAAATTATCATAAACTTTTTTCAAAAAGGATAAAGCAAAGTCTGCAATTAAAATTGCTTAGAGCTAAAATCAGGCAAAAAAGAGAAAGAGAAAAAAGAAGACAGGAAAAAGAACTGCTTGATCCCAAAGGTATGAAACTATTTGCTTAAATACAGATATACCCTAGACACATATTCACAGCTAAGTAAATTCCATACATTTTCATATATTAAAATTAAATTAGGTGTGGACTCCCCCAACCTTCAGCCTACTTTACTACTTTTAATCCAAGGTTCCTCCAGCTAAGAGGAAGAACAATAAAATGTTAGATTATTGCTACACTGTTTTGCCAAAATGCTGCAGTCACAGATTAAAAATAAAAAAGGCACTGCTAGCACAGCTAGCTGGAAATTTGCAAATAATTATATGACATTTGTGAATATCAAACTAATTTATATAAGATACTTGTGTTACAAATGTATTAGAACTGTATGTAATGTGTATATCAAAACTGCTCTGTACAGATATTTGTGTTGAAAAGGTATTTTGTAAAGTGCTTGTACTTAAAATGTATCCACAGTGTGCCCTACTGGAATAAAACAGAAATGTACATGCACTATTGTAACTGCTTAAATGTATTTGTTAGCACAGGAAACCAGAGTGTTAACCTCAGTCCAGCAAACTTTAGAAAATATATTTGAAATTAAATCACTGTATATGCTAGGTCATAAAGAGGCTAGCTGACAGGTTTCAATACAGCTAGAGACACAAAGTCTATACTATGAAGCTTTCTGTATGGTCTTTGGGGGGATCTAATTGCTACTTTGGAAGCATGAAGGAATGCAATTGTTTTATGACTTCCAGCACCTGCCAAGGATTTGAGTAAAAGCCCTTCTCTATGTATTTTTACAGGTAGGTGCTAACTGCTACCAGTTACCAGCAATGAGGTTTTGTCTGGGAACTAGAAGTCAGATGACCAGAAATGATGTCATTATACAAGCTATCCCAGCAGTGATATTTTAGATATTACTTTAAGTCTCTCAGTGAGACAGAGCATTCTTTATTCTGTCTGGGACCTGACAACAACAAGAACCATTAACCACATCTGCCTTTCTCTAAGTAAGTTATTAGGGTATAGTAACTCTCTTAGATACTGTCAGGAATATAGTGAAGCTTAGTTTAGATTTTGTTTTTCTTTATTTGTGCGCGCCTGTATTGGAATTTTATTTTAAATGTTTCCAATGTTTTTGAACTCTGATGTCACTGTGAATATATATTTAGTATTGTCTTGTTCTTTTATTATTTATTATTAAATATATTTAAAGCTTTCATTGTGGCTGATTTGTGTAGAGATATTTAAGTTTTGAGAGTACTTGCATATTTATTTGCTGACACTGTGTGAGCCACTCCTAATAGCCTTGCTCTTGGTCAAACTACTATTTGTATTAATATTAATATTATACAGTAACATTGGTCACCCTTTGTTAAAGGCCCTAAAGTAGTAGACTGGTGGCAGTGGAAACCACTTTATAGTCTGGGCAGAAGGGGGCATAGCTAGTAAACCTGTGCCAGCCTCTCCCAGGTGTTTTTGTGTGTCTGCGTGTGTGTGTGTGTGTGTGTGTGTGTGTGTGTGTGTGTGTGTGTGTGTATGTGTGTGTGTGTAAATCAAACCTCAAAGAGTGTGTATGTCAGCTACTTGGGCAGGGACACGAAACACTGGTTGGACTGAGAGGGTACCGGAGGTCTTGGCTTGGTCACTCAGCTGAGATCTCAACTCTATAGCTGTGCCAGTGGGGGAGTCTTACTGGGGATCTATAGAAAGAGTGGGAAGCCAGCCCTGGACTGACTCTGTTCTCTGTGTGCTTTTAAGGAAAATTGCACTTGAAGCAGAGAGCTGCATCTGGAAATACTGTATGTCTACCTGTTATTCTCCCCGTGAATGCCCCACACAGGTGCCAGTGGTGAGGATTGAGGCTCCTTGATTACTGGTCCAGGGGAGGTCATCACAAGCCTATGCACATTACTATAAGAAGGTAATGATCAACTAAATATGGGGGAAAGCATCAAGCAAGCCTACTTCAGCAGAAAGATTACAAGCATTCAGGACTTGAAAAGATGAAAGAAAACTGTTAAATACTGATCATAAGCAAAAAGGAAATATGCAAAAAATTCTAGAAAGACATAAAGGCAAGGCCAAATGAACTTTACTTTTACATGTGTTGCATAGTGCAAATTACTATAACTAGTATAGGTATATCTGCCTATACTCAGTGTCATCAGTTTCATCTGTTTGTCTCACAATTAAAGTAAAAATTAAACATAAAAGAAGATGGATAGGCATCTCTTTGGTTATAATCTAGCTGAGATACGTTTCCTGTGATTCAAGCTCATTTATTAGGCAAGAATGTTGTAGACAATGCAAACTATAGTAGACGAAAATGCTTTAGTAGCTCTTTAGAACCACATGGGTTGATTAATAATCTGCACCGGGGTGGTTTGTTGTATAATTTTATGTTTTTTACTGGTTTTGTTTTTTAAATGCCTTCTATCACCATCTGTATGATTCTTTGGGAGGTAGAAGTCGAAGCACCAGGAGACAATGTTTGACTCAAAGTCTTTTTTTTTTTTTGCATGTTTGCTGACACATTTAAGTTAGGATGAGAAAATTGACATCTATCTATCATCTTCTAAAAATCACTACTTATTCATGTCCTTGAACAGTAGTATATTGCGGTTTTATGCTTGGTTGAACAGATTTCTGAATATAATACTTTTGTGCAGAAGGTGCTCTTCTTTGTTTCTCAGAAATAATATGCTGCATGCATCTGTAATAGAAAAGTTGTTAAACCTTAGATTGATGTACTTTGGGCACTACTATCATAATAAATGTTCAGCTGTACTACAGATACATTATTTTTATCTTCCTTTACTTTATTGGTTGCCCAATGACACGGCTGCATTTGCAAGTAGAATGCTCATAGAGAATCTGTACACTACAGCTTTAACATACTTAACATTTGCATAAAGCTCTAGGCAATTAGTCATTGGATAAGTGGGTAAGCTGACTGATTTTGGTGACTCTTTTTAGTTCTGGCTCAGGTGGCAAGGGCAAAGATAAAGGCATTCATTGTCTTATACACACATAGTTCAGATCAGTCAAAAAGTAGGTTATTAGCACGGAGGAAGGAACCAGAGCATATAAGAAACCCACACAGAAAGAGGGAGAGCACAAAAGGATCAAAAATAATACCTACAGATGAGGAATGAATACCAGGCCAGGGAATTGTGTGAATGACACTAATATTAACAGCTCTGACAGCATTAAACGAATGTGAAACCTCTAAAAGAGAGGTCAGTGGTACATTCCAAACTGATTTTTTCAGGTGCAATCTTAAGGAATCCTGAATGAAAGCGCCATGCTCTTGATTTCTGTAGCAAAATGTATTTATTTATTTTATTTATTTAACATTTATTTTACCAGGATAAATCCGACTGGACAGTAGGTTTCCATTTTCAGCGGAGTCCTGGGGAGAAAAGCTCCAAGACATTACAATGCAAAATACACAGGTTATTAAAGAGTGACAGTTGATTACAATAATATAAGTTGGGTAACAAAATGGCAGGATGTTAACATATAAGGCAGAAGACAGTTAAATGCAAAGCAATGTCATAGTACAGTGAGATCACATACCTTACAGTAGTAATACAGTATGCATGCATAAGTACATATTTACAACACTATACATTGCACTTAGGAGTCAGTGTAGAGCGAGCTTCAAAGTAGGCACATATTTATAACATTTACAGAGTATTTTATGCACACAGGTGTCAGTGTAAAGTGAGCATCAGAGCTTAGGGGGTAGGCTTCCTACAGTGGGGTGAGGATTCAGGTGGGGTCATTGCAGTTGGAAATAGAGTTAGCATAAAGGTGTGATTTAAGGAGATTTTTAAATATGGTTGTGCGATTTTGTAGCCTGTGGTCGGGAGGGAGGGTGTCACATGCTTTTGCGACCTCATAGGAGAATAGGACTTCTCCAGAACTGTTCTTGCATGGATTGACTTCAGTCAGGGATTTGTTACTGGATTGTAATGTCCTGTTGGAGTTGTGGAAATTTAACATGCCAGCTAGGGCAGGGGTTTTGTCTGGGTTGTAAAGAATTTGATGAGCTATGGTGAGTTGGTGATAGCGTAGTAAATATGGAAATTCCAACCAGTGTAGTTTAAGTAGGGATTGGCAGTGGTGGGAGTGGGATTTAGCATTGGCTGCAAACCTAACTATTTTATTGTAGCATATGGAGAGTTTGGTCAGGTCGGTTTTATTTTATTAATGTTATTAAAAGCAAGTTAGGTTTACATTATTTCAAAGTGCAAAAACAAGCAAGCTTAGGAGTTTTTGTACTGCAAAGTAGAGCTCTGACTCTTTCTGGAGTAAGCACTATTTCTGGGGATTTACTGCTGCTTGCTGAATAGGCTGACAAGAATGCACTGCATTCTAGAAACAGACATTGCAGTCTTGCTTCAGGTAGTATTTTTATACCTTTATGACATCTCTGAAGTGGAAGGAAGGCAGAATTTTTTTTCTGTTCTCATACTATACTACTGCTGCTGCTTTGATGGTTGCATGAGTCAAAACTCTTTTGTGGTTGGTCATTTCCACAGGGGCTTGATGAGTATGGGGGTTGGGGACTAGCATAATAGATAAGTTGTTTACCTTACAAACACAAGGTGCAAGGTTTGAATCTCACCTCTGGAAAGCATGGCTAGGTTTACAAAGGTCCCCTGAGATCATTAGTCAAGTAGTCAACAATGAGCTTAGAGGACTACTTCCATGTTGAGGTGATACCATACTCTTAAGTGGTAAGCTATGTATATACTTAAGCATAAAGTGCTATTTTCATCTTGAGGTAATAGTGCAGTGATAAGTAAAGACCTGCCAACTTCAATAAGCTTTGCACTGCATAGCTACAAATCAGTATTATAAATACTGGCTCTCCATGATTCACTCAACTTAGATGAAGCCTAGTGCCTTTCAGTACAACTCTACCAAAAGTGATTGAAGCTTGACCAGAATTATTTTGCACATGCATACACTGACACAATCTTTTTAAAATGGAGTTTTAAATTGTGACTCTTCAACACCAAATTCCTCCTTACTAAACTTTAATGTATGCTGCATCCAGTTAGTTAAAACAAGCAAAACAAAACACACCTTACTGTTCCACCCTTAAAATTAAGCCACCCTTTAAATGTTTAAATGTTAGAAATTAGCTCATATCAGTCACCATTCCGAGGGTGGAATGCAGTTTAGTAAACAGGTAAAATGTATGATACTTTACCAATAAATAAACTATCAACCATGTGCATTTAAAGTAAAATGTGAAAGGTCTTTATTAAAATAAGTGAGATGAAGCATTTCTTTTTCAAGTAAATATACAGACAGGGCTTGCACAAGAAAATGAAAATAAAGCACCAAAGAAAAAACAGCTGAGGGTAGAAAAGACTGTCTACTGGTTCAGGATATACTATGCCCTTCCTGTTTCTGATTTTAAATTCCAAAATAGAATGTTTATAATCCTTATAGTCAATGGCTGAGCTCGGTCTCAAAGGGAGGCAGTGAGAAGGTACTCCTATAGCTTTTACCTTCCTTTTTTTCTCTTTTCAATTAACAATCTGTCCATCTGTTTATTACAGTCTCCCAAATAAGACCCCCTGTGGCTTTTGTTCGAAGTTTGGAATATGCACTATGGCTTCCAGAGTCATATGATCAGGAAGATATGATTCAGTAGTCCACAGGTCCAAATAAGGAAATAGCCTTTGGCAGAGTTTAGAAAGCACTTCTAAGCAGCGCAGCACTTTGAAAAGGTTGTGCAGCAAGGAGTTTAGTTTTAACTTGCACTGCATTTCCACAGTAGTAAATGTAGTTAAGCTCCACTTTACAAATGTATCTTAAACATTAGATATTTACTGAAAAAGCAAATATAATGCAAACTCATTTTTTCACTTCTATGTTAACACATGCACGCTTTTTTACTTTGTTACAACTTCAGTTCAGCAAGTTTTATGCATTTCCCGTGGAAAATCCAGCACTTTTAACAGTACTATTGTTCTCACAGGCACTATAGAGTTAGAGGGACACATCCGGAAATAGAAACATATGAGGGTTCAGATGAACAAAATGAAGCTGTGAGTCAAATGATGCTGACTTAGTGGATCAACAAAAGAAAGAACTGGTAAAACAGAAAAACATGAAAAGGCAGTGTCAGGAGTTCCCAAACTACAGCTTTATTGTGGGTGTACCTCTTCATATTCTGAAAACTTTAACTGTGATCCTTGCAATAGCATGGCTTACAGTGTAAATGGTGGGGTATAGACTTAGTTCCAGGTTGGAGTACCTTGGAATATCCCCCACTCTGATGTATAGTAATCATAGGTTCATAGGTTCATAGGTTTATACTAGGCTATCTGCCCTAAGGCATTTATAAGCCTAGCCCAAATTTTTGTGGCTTACGCCACCCCTTATATGAAAAAATACTGTGCCCATTAGTTTGTTGTGCCTCTGTCCAGCAGTGACACAGATATGATTCCCGGGGTAAACCTACGATCTCCCATCCACAGGTCTAGATTTCTCTTGAACAGAGTCAGCGAGGTGCTCTGCCTCACATGGACCGGGATTTTATTCCACAGCATAGGGAGTCTCTGAGTGATAAATCTATCCCTCCAGCATGTCCTATTTATATCCGTGCTAAGGTTTAAGTCGCTTGCTCTAGTGGTTTTGGTGGATTTGGATTTTTGAGGTGGAGCATGTCCATTAATTCCGGGTTGGACATGGCCTTGTATGTCAGGCACATGTCACCTCTGAGCAGACGGTATGCGACTGAATAGAGCTGGAGTTTCTTCAATCTGGCAGCATATGACAGATTTTGGAGTCCCTTTATCCTTTTGGTGAGGAACTTTGGGGTCTCTCCAATTGCTGCAGATGTCGGGTGAGATACATCCCGAATGGGGCATTGTACTCGATCATTGGTCTGATAAGTGAAGAGTACAGGGGAACAATGACCTCACTAGATCTGGATGTGAATCCCTTCATGATCAGGTGGGCAATGTAGAAGGTCTTTCTAACCACTTTAGCAATGTGAGTGTCAAAAGAAAGGCCACTGTCAACCTGGGTCCCCAGGTCCCTGATAACCTCTTCTGTGCTTAGTGGATTGCCACCTATATGGTAGCTTGGGGTTACCTTGTTTTTCCCGAAGGGTATGACTATACATTTTTGGCGTTTAACTTCAGGCCATGGCTCTGGCACCAGCTATCTGTTTCCGTGAGTCCCTTCTGAAGGATATCCGTGTCCGATGCACTTTCCACTATGGCCCAGTTTGCAGTCGCCTGCAAACTTTGTCAGCCAAAGTCCTCCCATGTTGGCCTGTACTTCTGAGAAGTAGATGCCAAACAATAGGGGGCCAAGGACCGAGCCCTGTGGGACACCACTTGTGACTGGCTTGGAGTCTGACACAGCGCCAGCAACTCTAACCCTGTGGGTTCTGTCCTTAAGCCAGTTTGCAACCCATCTTGTGACATATGGGTTTACATTTAAGCTGGTAAGTTTTTCTACAATACCCGAGTGGGGTATTGTGTCGAAAGCCTTTGCAAGGTCAAGGTAGGCTGTATGGACTGCCTTTCCTCATCAATGGCCTTGGTGACTGTTTCGAAGAAGTCGACCAAGTTCAAAAGGCATGATCTTCCCTTGACAAAGCCAAACTGGGTCGGGTCCAATGTCTGCAAGTCCCCTATATCTTTGTTTATGAGCTCCATTATGATCCTCTCCATAGCTTTGCAGACTAGACTTGTTAAGCTTATGGGGCAATTACCAGGGTCCGTGAGGCCGCCTTTGTGGAGTGGGACCACAGTTGCCGTACACCACTCCTTGGGCACGTATCCTGTGGTAAGGCTGAGATTAAACAGCTGCCTTATGTGCGGGTTTAATTCCTCATTTAGCTCGTGTAGCACACAGCCGGGGACACCATCCGGTCCCATTGATGCTGTGTTTTTAGCTTTAGAGAGAGCAGCTTTCACCTGCGCATTTGAGATGTCCGGGAGGCTACACTCGGCTGGGATAGTTATCTCTCCTTTGGGGAGAGGGTGAAGTTTGCACTGAACCTGTCTGCCAGTATGTTGGCAATGTCTGTGGGTTCAGTGATTTTTGTATCATTTTGGACTAATTCTGAGCATATCTGGGAGTTTCCACCCAGGTTCCTAACATAGCTGAAAAAGGCCTTATGATTGTCCTTTGAATCCATGGCAATTTTTCTCTCAAAATTGGCCTTAGTTGATTTTATGAGTGCTCGTATTTTTTACTAATAATGATCAGGGGTGACTTCCCTTTTATGGATTTTGTTCTATCATGTAATAGCTTTCTCCTCTTATTGTAAAGTTTGTTAATGGCTGGGGTCCACCAGACTGGACGTTTGCCCTTTGTGGAAAGAGTCTTGGTTTTATTTGGGATTGCCTGATCCATGCAGTCCTGGAGGTGTTCATAGAAGGCATTTGTAAGGGCTTCCAGCTTGGGTTGTGGTTTCCTCTGGCTCAGGGGCCTTGAAGGATACCACACCAGTCTTGAGTAGTGTGAAGTTTGCTTTAGAGAAGTTCTTCACTATGGTCTTTTTGTTTGGGGTGGGGGCGGATGTGGATTTCCAGTGAGATTAGTTTATGATCAGATCTCACCAATGAGGGATATACTTCCGGTGTGGAGCATTTTGTCCCCATGTTTGTGACAATGAGATCTAGTATATTTTCTCCTCTCGTGGGAACAGTGACTAGCTGTTCCATGGCATTTGAATTTATGAACTCCAGGAACCGTTGGGCTAGAAAGTTAGGGCTTGAGTAATGTTCCCAGTCTATATTCGGGAGTTGAAGTCACCCAATATGATGGTGTTTGGAGATACATTTATACCCTCCAGTGTCTTCAGGAAGGCTGTGTGGGGTCCCTGAGTTTGAGAGGGTGGCCTGTAGCATGCTACAATTTGTAGAGCAGTTTTGCCTATGGTTAGTTGCACCTGGATGGTTTCCGGCGTTGCCACCAGCCTGGAGGTGTGGGTATCCTTTATGAATATGGATACACCCCCTCCTTTTGTGGTGTGGTCCGGGTTTTGGGGCCGGAACGCATGATATGAGGTAAAACCTAATAGTGCCGGGGTGCTCTCAGGAGCCTGAGATTGTGGAGTTATTACATATAAGTAGCAGGGATATGAGAATTCATCCCTCATGTTGAGGTATACAGAGGGCAAAGTACCCCCTGCTTTAAAAGTATAATAGTGAGCTTCAGAAGTTACTGTTTGTGAGAACTGCAGTTTATTTTTTGAGTTGTCAGGATTCGAAAGATCAGGTCTTGTACTTCTGATAAGGAACAGTGCTTTGTGAACCTGTTGTAAGGATGGGGGAAAATAGTATGCTGAACACTGAGATTAACAGTGTCACTTTAATAATGCTTGTGTTATCTACACCCTGTCATGTCTCTGTGGCCTGTATATACAATGAGTTGAGCTATAAATAGATACAGTACTATACAGGTTGTTACCTAGTGTGTTTTGGTGCATGTTGCCTGTCCTTAATTGACACAAAGGTTTATAGCTTTACAGTATCCAATAAAGTGATGATGAAGGAATGGAATGCCATGGCATTCTCTTAGGCCGAAATGTGTCCCATCAGAAGTGAGAAAATTAACCACTTTTAAAAGGGATGTGTCTTTTATCTCCCTGGTTGTCAAGGAGAACTACTAGTTACCAAAATACAGGAAAACACGAGCATTCGTTTACCTTAGATGTGCTGCGAGTATGACAAAACGTGGTGAAAAGATGGACAATTTGAGCAGAATAGTCAGTACATTAACTGGCATTGTTTATTCAGGACAAATAATACATCTGATGGACCTGAGGTATTCTGGATGCACTGCAGTATGCAGAATACATATGGTACACTCCTAGGAAGGTAAGGCAGCTCCCTAGCTGATGAGAGGCAGAATAATTCAGAAGGAGACCTTTGAATCTTTGTCTGAAAATGTACTGATAGAAAAAGTCAGACACTTAGATGTCAAATGCTAAGACAGACTCTGTTCTGTTTATTTTCTAATGAACCAAACATAACAGGATTACAAGACAATATTTCTTTCTTACAATGAATTGCTCTATCTGACTGCGGTGGTGGTGCTGCGGTAGCGTTGTCGCCTCACAGTTAGACGTTGCCCGTTCAATTCTCAGTTAGAGCCTCTTCTGGGTGGTGACATGTGTGAACGGGCGTTCCTTCGTTGAAGGTTGTTCATTAGGACCGGCAAGCCAGCACGTAAAACTCTACTGCTAATCATTAGTGGACCGGAGTTCCGCTGTGGCGACTCCTAACCGGGATAAGCCGAAAGACACAAACAAACAATGAATTGCTCTATTTGATGACTGCACAATAGACAATAAATTCCTCGTGTTGGAAGGGCTGTAATAGGATGATATTTTAATCCTCAATGGAAAAGGGTGTTAGGACTGACCTTCAGTGACATGACTGGCCAAAGCTTTGTTTTGTCTGCAGTTACAGAAACCTGTTAGCTGCAGAAGAGTGGTACACTTAGACACATCACACACATGCACACAACACATACACACACGCACTGCTGCACATACCCACAAATGTATGCACATGCACGCACGCGTGCGCGCACACACACACACACACACACTCACACGTGTGCACACTGCCGCACATACTCACATATGCATGCACGCGCACACACACACACACACACACATATGAATTTTCCTTCTGATAGAAAGAGTAGGCTGCATCAGTCGGAAGAGTAGCAGAGTCTTAGCTTTAATATCAGAAAGAAGAGTGCTGTAGTCCTTTCACACCTAAGCTAGGATCACAAAAAAATGTTTGTGTTGCATACATTTAATTGATGAACAGACCTCATTTAAATGACAAGTACTAAAAATAGAGATGTATTTAAAAAAGCTTTTATAATGCCCATAATGTATATTTCAGGTAATGTGCAAGTTTGGAAATATTTATTTTGCTTAGTTTCCCTATGCAAGCTATAAGAATGAATGTTGTAGAATTATTGTATGTTTTATTTAAAGTACAGCTATTGGTAATTGTTTTTTAGTTAAACTATTACTCCAGTCCTGGAGGAGCAAGTGTGCTGGAATGAAATTAATTGAAATAAGATTACTTGTTTGAAATTCAGGCCCAGAGCCTGAACTCTCATTTTATTTATTTTAATCCTCAATTCAGTTTTGGAATCATTTCCAGGAATTACAGGCTAGAAGCCTGAACTCATGAACTGAAACAGGGAACTTATTTCCCCATCATAAATCTGGCAAGCTGTTATTCAGATCACGTAATGACTAAAATATCTGCCAGTATAAATGAGAAATTATGACGTTGCAATGAATCTTCAGATTCAGTTAAGTAACATTATATGGAACCATTTCTTAGCAGAACTTTCTGAGCCTATTACACACTCATTCAACTTTAAAAAATCTTGGTGCATAAATATGCATAATAGATTCAGCACTGGAATAAATTATGGTATTACAGTGCCAAAAATAAAGAACCACGAATCAAAGGCTGCTGAAGCAGGATTCCAAAAGGGGTTTTGCAGAGTTGCTGACCACACCTACTAGTCAAAGAGTGCTACACTAACTGGGAGGGTGAACACCAATAATTAATGACCTATATGATGGACAATAAATTGTACAAATATTATTTGTCCTTTTGGCATCAGCTATTAATGATTTGTGTACATATAATAATGCAAAATGAGCATATTTTCAAAACCTGAGCCAAAACATTCACCAGAAGTCACCTTGCTGGCCATTTTCAATCAACTTCAAAATAAAATGCACCTTCTGCAGGAGAACAAGCACCCTTGTAACACCAAAAGGAGAGCAGCACACCCCACACACACCCTGTTATTTATATATATGAACTCCAAGATTGTACAACTGCAGGAAAAAGAAAATGTCTCTGATCCCCATTATCTGATGATTTTCTACCAGCACTGGTGAACTGTATCTTTGATGAAGTGTGAATTGTCCATAAAAATCCAGTGATTCCCTCTTTGACATAATCACTGTTCAATTAACCAAACTACAACTTTCAAATACAATAATAACCACAAAGTTCTGCAAGCTGAATGAAAAAAAACTTATAATGATTACACGTCTTCTTTTTCTTTCGGCTGTTCCCATTAGGGATCGCCACAGTGGATCATCTGTTTCCATTTCTTCTTGTCCTCTGCATCTTGCTGTGTCACACCAACCACCTGCTTGTCCTCTCTCACCACATCCATAAACCTTCTCTTAGGCCTTCCTCTTACCTGGGAGCTCCATCCTTAGCATCCTTTTCCCAATATACCCATCATCCCTCCTCAGCACATGTCCAAACCAACGCAATCACGCCTCTCTGACTTTGTCTCCAAACCATCCAACCTGGGATGACACTCTAATATACTTATTCCTAATCCTGTCCACCCTTGTCACACCCAGTGCAAATCTTAACATCTTTAACTCTGCCACTTCCAGCTCTGACTCCTGCCTTTTTGTCAGTGCCACTGTCTCCAACCCATACAACATAGCTGGTCTCACTACCCTCTTGTAGACCTTCACTTTCAATCTTACTGGTACTTGTCTGTCACAAATCACTCCTGACACTCTTTTCCACCCACTCCATCCTGCCTGTACTCTCTTCTTCACCTCTCATATATAAGTTATACAAAAACAAAACACTATAACATATTAAATATTGTATTAATATTTACTGATGAGAAGCTTATTTAAAATAGGTATGTAAATTCACACACACACACACACACACACACACACACACACACACACACACACACACGTACATACAGTAAAATATGTAATATAAGACATTATATTCTGTTCAAAATAGTATCATAGCACAGAATAAACCTAAGAAAATGTTTGATAATGTGGCACTCAGTGCAAAATTAATAGCATGTTATTTTCAAGTTATATCAGAAATGTCAGAGGTGCCAGACACATGTGTAGGGATGACATGTCAGAGAATATACCTCTAGATGTGGAAACATAGGAAAGAAGAAAAGGAAATGAGAGTATGAGTTAGTAAACAAAAACAAAATGGTGTTGGGAAGTCAGAATGAAGGTCAGAGAAGCATGGCTTTTTTTTTGGTGGGGGGGGGGGGGCAGGCGAGATCCCATTTTATTTTAAGAACAGCTCTTTTCCCCAGTGTAATGCCTGCCATGTTTTCCGACCTACTGACAACTGTTGTTAAGTGTCACTATTTTTCAGTGGTATCATCACTTCATGACAGATTCCTTGAGACACCACATTTGAACTCCTATATGTCTAAATCACCCTAAACAAGACTAATTACCACATTATAGATAACTGCAGAACACCCACTATGCTCCCTTCTCATCATGCTAGCTATATATAAAAAACCAACTCAAAAAAGCCGGTACCCCTGATGGCAATAAAACGATAACTGTAATCCAAAAGTCCAGTAAATAAAACGCTGGATGCTCTACTTGCAGGTACGAAAGTATTTATTCATAAAAGTGAGTGAGCGCTTTCGCCATAAGGCTTTATCAAACTCTATAACATTTAAAAACTGCTTAAAAAACCTTTATAAAACCTACAGTCTAATTCCATTGGTCAACGTGGCACATCATGCTTTTAAACTCTTAAAGCCATAGTTCATGTAAAGTATCTAAACATAGTCTCTTGAGTGCGATACACAACACTTTCAACAAAACATAGATCAAAATATGATATTGTTTATAGGGCCGTCTAATGTGCCATAAGTTCCCATATACACATTGAACCTAATAATAAAAATCTGTCACACAACTTAAAAGTAATGCTTCTTATGAAATTCAGAAGTTTTATGTGAAAGGATAAATCGCAAAAGCGATCTAAACATAAATAAACCTGACGATGTACTAGAACGCCATCGGCAACTCAACGTCTTGTAAAACTGCCTTGACAACATTTCTAATACACAGAGTTAGTCTTGGGTTATGAATCATCATTATTACTTTAGTAGTGATTCACATTAAACCCATCGACGTCTGAAGAATGAGTCTTCAGTAAAATTCAAACATTTTCTGTGTGTCAAAAATAATATAAAAAATATAAAGATGTACACTCATTTAAAATATGCATACCTACTTAAGCTTACATTTCTCTTAGTGGCTTAATGGGTGTTGACCTTAATAACCTCTCATTTTGCTACACATGTCTTGATGAAGGTGACATTTCAAGAGATAGTTCGATTAAGCTAAACAGCGATCAAAACATCCTTCGATTACCACATTCATGGTAGGTATTAAATTCACAGTGAAAAACATAGCGATCATCTCATATCATTTTCATATCATCAAGTTCAGTCGACAAACTGAACCAACGGTATATGTCATAATAAAACCTCCTCACAGTTAAACACTTGGAGCACACTCTTGTTAAAATGACGCACCGTGTATAGCCCAAATAGGTACAACCCACAAAACGTGCCTACAATACTGTCCAGTTTAGTGAAAACTACTTGAATTAAGTGATATATTCCTACCTGAAGTGTGTATATCACAAATCTCGTATTGCGTCTGTGAATAGGGTGTCTCTCTAAAGTAGCATTCATGCCATACACTATGTTAAAACAATATTAACGGCATGCCATACTCGTAGCACGCTCCCTGTAAACATAATGAGTTAGACCATATGTACGTCTACAGTAGACCTAATCCTCTCTAGACGTGCACTAGCATTTATATAGCAGTATTTGGCTATTTATAAAGTGTTTATGAGATGCAACAGGCAACTCACAGAAATATCAATCAACCCAAGACACCATCCTGGCCTGTAAGACATCCATTATATAGAATATAAAAATAAAAATATAACAAATCTAAAAATATCACAGAGAATGTCATCTAACAAAGCTAACTCAGGGTAGATCATTTTTACACTAAAACTCATATATCGTAGAAATACATGTTACCTTCTCTCTTCAGAGGTATAGCTCTCAAAATAAATCCTTATGGAAGTTTCTGGGGCTTCTATCTCTAAAAAGAAATTTAAAGCACTATATCTAGCCCTTAAAGTATCTGAATTAAACATGATTATAGATGGTGGATCAATAAACTACTTAACTTTGTGTAATCTTCTATTTTCAAAAGGTTTAATTTGGACTTTATCATTAAGGCCAGGTGGTCTGTCTGATCTCCATCTGATGATCCATCTAGTTTCATTCTCCAGGGTCCTATTTATCAAATCACCTCCTCTGAAACTTTGAAAAATTGTTTGGATAACATAAAACCTAAATGTATGTTCTATCCCCTTCGTTTTATGATGTCTTGCCAGGGCATTGAGGTCTGAGCCTATCCTAGTTAGGTAATTATGTTCTCTGACACGTTCTTTCAACATCCGATTGGTCTTCCCTACGTAGTAAGCTTCACATGCAATACATTTAGCAACGTATATTATGTTTTTACTTTCACAAGTAGTGTTTGTGTTGAAATAAAAGACTCGTTTAGTTAACGGGTGTATAAACATCGTGTCTTTGCATATAAAGCGGCATTGATTGCACCTGCCGCAAGGTATGGTATTAATATTCGTAGTGCTATTGTTGTGCAACATGCTTCTTGGTCTGCATAATATGCTTTTTAAGTTAGGATGATTCTTAAAGGTTACACGTGGTATGGGGCCTACCACATTACTGACTTCCCTATCGGACCCTAAGATATCCCATCGTCTTTGCATGGCTTTTTTAACCTCTAAGCTCATCTTGCTGAAATTTAATTTAGCACTGACTTCAATATTCAGCGTGTTCTTATTTCCCTGTGGTTCCATGTACTGGCTGAAATATGGTCTAGCGCTACTTGAGCGCAATGAACCGACTGTTCCAATCGTCTCAGATATTTCATTTCCACCATAGCCCCTCTCTAAAAATCTTTTCTTCATTTCCTGTATTCCATCCTCATATTGGGAAAAATCAGAGTTGAGTCTGGACACTCTCATAAATTGTCCCTTAAGGACATTACTAAATACATGTCGTGGGTGCATGCTGTGTCTATGTAAAGGTTGTTCCTTTGACAGTTCTTCCTAAATATAGAGGTGTTAAGCATCCCATTCAACATGCGAACAATGTCCACATCTAAAATGAGATATGATCATGAGAGAAATTAATAGTGAACTTCAAGAATTCAGTCGTTGACTCGAGGTAACTCACAAAATTTCTCAATGAAACCTCGTCCCCAACCATAACAAAACAGGTCATCCACAAACGGCAATACATGCCTATGTACTCTCTGAATTGTGACATCCCAAGAAGAAATTGGTTTTCCATCTTGCCATCACAAGGTTGGCGTAGCTATTGGCACAAGACGTGCCCATAGCTACGCCATCCTCTGTAGATACATGTCTTCATTGAATACAAATATATTGTTGGTGAGAACCGTTTCAAGAAGGAGTGTGATAAGGTCTATTTTACATGCTGACAGTTCAGAGTGTTCTCTCAAATATTCGATGATGTATCTGATACCTATATCATTCGGGATCACTGTGAATAAACTCACAACATCCAATGTGACCATAAGGAATGGTTGGTCATCCGATAAATTATGCGTGTGGGTATATAGATCTACCAAAAATTGTTTACTATCTCTAAGAATAATCTTATTCTTATTCACCAGAGGCCTCAAGGTATCTTCCAAGAATAAGGACATGGGTTCTGTTACCCAACCCTGGCCTGCCACAATTGGTCTCATCGGAGGATCTTCTTTATTTTTGTGGACCTTGGGCAGGCCTTGTATTACAGGTATGATTGGATCCTTAACCTTCAGATAACCATACAGTTGTTCAGTTATATCAAATGACATAACCAGGTCATCTAATGTATGGTAGACCCTAAAAACCTTATCTACCAGTTCATCCTGGTTAATTTTATGATATGTTTGTTCATCATTGAGCATATCATACATCTTCTGTTCATAATATCTAGTATCCATTACAACTATCGGTCCACCCTTATCAGCAGGCCTGATAGTGATGGACCTGTCATCTTTCAGACTATGTAGAGCTTGTCTTTGATTGTGATTAAGGTTCTGTCCATGTTTATTCTTAGTTTTCTCATGAAAAAGTTTGTATATGTCATCCTCTAACACATTCCCAAATACTTTGACTGTCGGGTGCAGCTGTGGAATGTAAACACTGTTGCTGCGGAACTTATTCACTTCATTAAGTGGGCTATTTTGTCCAAAATCAAGTTTGAGTTGTATATTCCGAATATACATTTTAGTGTCTATGATCGTATCCACTAAATTACTTTCTTTAGTAGGAATAAAGCCCAGTCCTTTGTTTAAAACTTGCTCTTCATATACACTCAATATCCTGTTCGAAAGGTTAATAACTAAGGATTCTGTCTCCCCCACATTTTCTTTATAGTGGGGCCTTGGGGTGGTTCTTCTGTGGACCCTTTCCTTTTCTGCCTCCCCCTGCTGTTGGACCTTTTCTTCTCTAAAAAATATTGCTGGGCAATGGGGAGGGGTGCAGGTAAAACTGAGCTATTGGATTTGGGTCTACCCCTGAGTTAGCTTTGTTAGATGACATTCTCTGTGATATTTTTAGATTTGTTATATTTTTATTTTTTATATTCTATATAATGGATGTCTTACAGGCCAGGATGGTGTCTTGGGTTGATTGATATTTCTGTGAGTTGCCTGTTGCATCTCATAAACACTTTATAAATAGCCAAATACTGCTATATAAATGCTAGTGCACGTCTAGAGAGGATTAGGTCTACTGTAGACGTACATATGGTCTAACTCATTATGTTTACAGGGAGCGTGCTACGAGTATGGCATGCCGTTAATATTGTTTTAACATAGTGTATGGCATGAATGCTACTTTAGAGAGACACCCTGTTCACAGACGCAATACGAGATTTGTGATATACACACTTCAGGTAGGAATATATCACTTAATTCAAGTAGTTTTCACTAAACTGGACAGTATTGTAGGCACGTTTTTGTGGGTTGTACCTATTTGGGCTATACACGTGGTACGTCATTTTAACAAGAGTGTGCTCCAAGTGTTTAACTAAGAATCCTTAGTTATTAACCTTTCGAACAGGATATTGAGTGTATATGAAGAGCAAGTTTTAAACAAAGGACTGGGCTTTATTCCTACTAAAGAAAGTAATTTAGTGGATACGATCATAGACACTAAAATGTATATTCGGAATATACAACTCAAACTTGATTTTGGACAAAATAGCCCACTTAATGAAGTGAATAAGTTCCGCAGCAACAGTGTTTATATTCCACAGTTGCACCCGACAGTCGAAGTATTTGGGAATGTGTTAGAGGATGATATATACAAACTTTTCATGAGAAATCAAAGAATAAACATGGACAGAATCTTAATTACAATCAAAGACAAGCCCTACGTAGCCTGAAAGATGACAGGTCCATCACTATCAGGCCTGCTGATAAGGGTGGACCGATAGTTGTAATGGATACTAGATATTATGAACAGAAGATGTATGATATGCTCAATGATGAACAAACATATCATAAAATTAACCAGGATGAACTGGTAAATAAGGTTTTTAGGGTCTACCATACATTAGATGACCTGGTTATGTCATTTGATATAACTGAACAACTGTATGGTTATCTGAAGGTTAAGGATCCAATCATACCTGTAATACAAGGCCTGCCCAAGGTCCACAAAAATAAAGAAGATCCTCCGATGAGACCAATTGTGGCAGGCCAGGGTTGGGTAACAGAACCCATGTCCTTATTCTTGGAAGATACCTTGAGGCCTCTGGTGAATAAGAATAAGATTATTCTTAGAGATAGTAAACAATTTTTGGTAGATCTATATACCCACACGCATAATTTATCGGATGACCAACCATTCCTTATGGTCACATTGGATGTTGTGAGTTTATTCACAGTGATCCCGAATGATATAGGTATCAGATACATCACCGAATATTTGAGAGAACACTCTGAACTGTCAGCATGTAAAATAGACCTTATCACACTCCTTCTTGAAACGGTTCTCACCAACAATATATTTGTATTCAATGAAGACATGTATCTACAGAGGATGGCGAGCTATGGGCACGTCTTGTGCCAATAGCTACGCCAACCTTGTGATGGCAAGATGGGAAAACCAATTTCTTCTTGGGATGTCACAATTCAGAGAGTACATAGGCATGTATTGCCGTTTTGTGGATGACCTGTTTTTGTTATGGTTGGGGGACGAGGTTTCATTGAGAAATTTTGTGAGTTACCTCGAGTCAACGACTGAATTCTTGAAGTTCACTATTAATTTCTCTCATGATCATATCTCATTTTTAGATGTGGACATTGTTCGCATGTTGAATGGGATGCTTAACACCTCTATATTTAGGAAGAACTGTCAAAGGAACAACCTTTTACATAGACACAGCATGCACCCACGACATGTATTTAGTAATGTCCTTAAGGGACAATTTATGAGAGTGTCCAGACTCAACTCTGATTTTTCCCAATATGAGGATGGAATACAGGAAATGAAGAAAAGATTTTTAGAGAGGGGCTATGGTGGAAATGAAATATCTGAGACGATTGGAACAGTCGGTTCATTGCTCAAGTAGCTTAGACCATATTTCAGCCAGTACATGGAACCACAGGAAATAAGAACACGCTGAATATTGAAGTCAGTGCTAAATTAAATTTCAGCAAGATGAGCTTAGAGGTTAAAAAAGCCATGCAAAGACGATGGGATATCTTAGGGTCCGATAGGGAAGTCAGTAATGTGGTAGGCCCCATACCACGTGTAACCTTTAAGAATCATCCTAACTTAAAAGCATATTATGCAGACCAAGAAGCATGTTGCACAACAATAGCACTACTAATATTAATACCATACCTTGCGGCAGGTGCAATCAATGCCGCTTTATATGCAAAGACACGATGTTTATACACCCGTTAACTAAACGAGTCTTTTATTTCAACACAAACACTACTTGTGAAAGTAAAACATAATATACGTTGCTAAATGTATTGCATGTGAAGCTTACTACGAGGGAAGACCAATCGGATGTTGAAAGAACGTGTCAGAGAACATAATTACCTAACTAGGATAGGCTCAGACCTCAATGCCCTGGCAAGTCATCATAAAACGAAGGGGATAGAACATACATTTAGGTTTTATGTTATCCAAACAATTTTTCAAAGTTTCAGAGGAGGTGATTTGATAAATAGGACCCTGGAGAATGAAACTAGATGGATCATCAGATGGAGATCAGACAGACCACCTGGCCTTAATGATAAAGTCCAAATTAAACCTTTTTTGAAAAATAGAAGATTACACAAAGTTAAGTAGTTTATTGATCCACCATCTATAATCATGTTTAATTCAGATACTTTAAGGGCTAGATATAGTGCTTTAAATTTCTTTTTTAGAGATAGAAGCCCCAGAAACTTCCATAAGGATTTATTTTGAGAGCTATACCTCTGAAGAGAGAAGGTAACATGTATTTCTACGATATATGAGTTTTAGTGTAAAAATGATCTACCCCTGAGTTAGCTTTGTTAGATGACATTCTCTGTGATATTTTTAGATTTGTTATATTTTTATTTTTTATATTCTATATAATGGATGTCTTACAGGCCAGGATGGTGTCTTGGGTTGATTGATATTTCTGTGAGTTGCCTGTTGCATCTCATAAACACTTTATAAATAGCCAAATACTGCTATATAAATGCTAGTGCACGTCTAGAGAGGATTAGGTCTACTGTAGACGTACATATGGTCTAACTCATTATGTTTACAGGAGCGTACCAGTATGGCATGCCGTTAATATTGTTTTAACATAGTGTATGGCATGAATGCTACTTTAGAGAGACACCCTGTTCACAGACGCAATACGAGATTTGTGATATACACACTTCAGGTAGGAATATATCACTTAATTCAAGTAGTTTTCACTAAACTGGACAGTATTGTAGGCACGCTTTTTGTGGGTTGTACCTATTTGGGCTATACACGTGGTACGTCATTTTAACAAGAGTGTGCTCCAAGTGTTTAACTGTGAGGAGGTTTTATTATGACATATACCGTTGGTTCAGTTTGTCGACTGAACTTGATGATATGAAAATGATATGAGATGATCGCTATGTTTTTCACTGTGAATTTAATACCTACCATGAATGTGGTAATCGAAGGATGTTTTGATCGCTGTTTAGCTTAATCGAACTATCTCTTGAAATGTCACCTTCATCAAGACATGTGTAGCAAAATGAGAGGTTATTAAGGTCAACACCCATTAAGCCACTAAGAGAAATGTAAGCTTAAGTAGGTATGCATATTTTAAATGAGTGTACATCTTTATATTTTTTATATATTATTTTTTGACACACAGAAAATGTTTGAATTTTACTGAAGACTCATTCTTCAGACGTCGATGGGTTTAATGTGAATCACTACTAAAGTAATAATGATGATTCATAACCCAAGACTAACTCTGTGTATTAGAAATGTTGTCAAGGCAGTTTTACAAGCACGTTGAGTTGCCGATGACGTTCTAGTACATCGTCAGGTTTATTTATGTTTAGATCGCTTTTTGCGATTTATCCTTTCACATAAAACTTCTGAATTTCATAAGAAGCATTACTTTTAAGTTGTGTGACAGATTTTTATTATTAGGTTCAATGTGTATATGGGAACTTATGGCACATTAGACGGCCCTATAAACAATATCATATTTTGATCTATGTTTTGTTGAAAGTGTTGTGTATCGCACTCAAGAGACTATGTTTAGATACTTTACATGAACTATGGCTTTAAGAGTTTAAAAGCATGATGTGCCACGTTGACCAATGGAATTAGACTGTAGGTTTTATAAAGGTTTTTTAAGCAGTTTTTAAATGTTATAGAGTTTGATAAAGCCTTATGGCGAAAGCGCTCACTCACTTTTATGAATAAATACTTTCGTACCTGCAAGTAGAGCATCCAGCGTTTTATTTACTGGACTTTTGGATTACAGTTATCGTTTTATTGCCATCAGGGGTACCGGCTTTTTTGAGTTGGTTTTTTACATTTTGTTTTCATCAGCGTGATACCCCGTCTCTGTTTGTGACTGCTCTGCATTGGGATTGTGCATCATGCTAGCTATATATGCTTGATCTTAGCCAAAAGTCTGAAAAGCAATCTTAATACCTCATTTGAAATCCTCATTAAATTCAAACCCTTTCTACTGGAGGACTTAAACTATCTATCAATAAAATGGCTGACTTACACTGCCAATGGTTGGCATGCCCATTGCATCCTTGACATTATATATACTACCTCCCTTTTACAAATATTTAACCATCCTAATAGGGGCCTCTGTACAGTACCTTTGATCTTGACCTCACAAGCACAGTCACTTCTTCCACACCTCCATGCATATTATCCTCCCTTGTTACACCAGATCATAAATGGGACACCTTTTCCTTTAAAACTGGTGGTACTTCCCTTGCAAATACCTCTCTACTTAGGAACTTATCAAAACAAACCTTTTTCAATTATTTGATGGTCTAAATGAATTCCAGTATGATCCTCCTCTGATGGAATCTATTGCTGAAACTGCTGCCTAACGCTCCTGTTATATATGGTAATTTTAAGGCCTTACCTAGAATAATGTTTTTTTTTATTGGCTGTATCAGAAGACAAGATATCAGACTGGCTGAAAGTGTACAGCAGAGACCCAATGAACTGGTAAGGTGAAGGGACAATGTGAAAGGCCTCCATATTCTGCTGAATAATTCCGAATGCATATTTATGACACATTGTATTTCATGTCCCATGTTTCACATATTCATCTGGTGTTCTCATTGTGAAGGATGGCATTGCAGTCCTGTAATAATATGTAATTGAAATTAATGCAAAATAATTTTGCAGCACTGCTTTTCGGATACCTTCTGGACTTTCAAAATGGATATGTCAAATGGTGTGTCAATATTACTATTCAGGAAACAGATTCAGAATTTCATAATAGAGGAAGTGCTGCAAAACTCCAAAATAATGGCATTAATATGGGAGGTATGAGATGCAAGGTAAAAAAAAATTATAGTTTGCAAGTTATGAGAAAGGGGCACAAAGTTGAAGGTTATTTCACATCCAACTGCAATAAAATGAGGACGTGCGGTGAACACCAGTTTACTTAATGCTAATGGACAGTGAAGGGTCAAGGAAAAAGATCTTTCACCCCATAACTATCTTTAATGTATTGGCTCAGTGTGCCTCAAAACACTCATCTTCTATGAGAAATTATTTTATAATTTACTAAGTACAGGTATTATCTAAAAATGTCTTCATATAATGGTTTATGTCTTATGATAAAATGTAAGAAAATGAAATTCTATGAATCCAACCCAAATGTCTCCCAATACTGACCTTTGTTGGCTGGCTTATTCAGGTCATTTAAAACCCATGTTAGGGAGCTTATGGGCTTCTGTTGTGGCACAGATGTGTACTTCACCTAAAATCATGCACAAATAATCCCACAATATCCACAAATATTAATTTACAAGCATCACCTAGTCCTGTTACGTCCTCCATCTCATGTATCGCCTCTCGTCAGCTCTATCCCTTTTCACCTGAACCCTTGTGAACCTAAATACCTCCTCCTTTATCTGCTACCTCCACCATCACCTTCTCACTCTTCCTCAATCTATACTCAAGAAATACTAATTAATCTATACTCAGTTGCTATCAGACCAGCTGGACACTACTCATATCATATGCATATATCTGCTTTAATTGTATCCTATATTTTGTAATCCTGTTCTGCACTACGTTTATGTTATTCTATGATTCTTTTCTTTTCCCTCATGCTCAATAGTACTCAATATTACTGTTAATCTGTGCTTGTATTCTTTGTTGGAGCTTTTCTTCCTGTGCCCTGACTGGAAAGAGGATTTGCCCATTTGGCCTTTCCCATTAAAAAAGGCAAATAAATAAAATGTTGTATCACTTTTCAAGGGATGGGGTAACTCATTTTATTAGTTTCTTTACTGTTTAACTTTCATTTCTTATGTATTTATTATTACTCTGTTGTTCATTTATTCTTGAGTTTCTTCTTGATAAAACATCTAAATATAATTGGGGGTCATGTTGAAGTATTATCTAAACACTAAATGGACCCCCTGCTACATACAGATATTCCCATTACAACTCATTGCAACATGGATGGATTTTAGCTCAGCCTTCAAAACAAAATAGAAGACTCAAGACTCCATAGTATTAATCTGTAAATAAAAAGGTACATTTTGGAATAAAATTTCTATGTGTGTGTGGTGGAACATGCAGTTTGCTGAGGAGTGCTTACACACACACACACACACACACACACACACACACACACACACACACACACACACACACACACACACACACACACACATGCACACACACACACACACACACACACACACACACACACACACACACACACACACACACACACCATGTGCCACAGCAGAAGCCTGGTATATCACTACATGGTTATTGCCATTTTGTATAATGACAGTGATAAGAAAACACATGGCAAACAAGCTACGTATAGAGCCAACATGTGTAGTTTAGGGTTGTGCTGTCTTCAGAAGGAACAGAAAAACAATATCAGACAAGTGATTATAGAAACCATAAGATGTTTACTGATCTGCACCTTTAAGTAGACACACTTAAAAGTTCTTGTCACCACACCCTTTTCAAGCATTTAATAGTGCTCACTCCCCAAACTGAGCAAGGTCGTACATGATAACCCTTGTGTATATTTGTATCTACTCGTCCAAACATCAAGACTAGCCTTAAAGGTAACAAAAGTAGACCAAAGTAACACATTCTTTGACCTCAAGTGTTAACTTATTACGTAGGTATGGAATACTTTGAATTAAGAACCTATCTCTCCAGAGAGTCATGTTTATTTGTTAGTATAGTTTTAGGTCCCACATGCAGGTGTTTATAGATCCAGTCCTGTTGTGAGTGTGCAAGGGTTTGACAGGCTTTGCATGCTAGTAAGTATGAATTGCAACTCAAATTTTGTTTTAGAGATATGCCTTATGTTGCAGCACTGTACATATGAGTAAATAACCCTTGCATGCTATGTTGTACCTGTCATACAAAACTGTAGTATGTACGTTTACAGAGAACATGCAACACATGTGGTGTTTAACTATTGTCTTTACCCAATATGTGCAGACATATGACAGCCTTCAACTTGTTTACCAGCCTACTTATGTACCAATCACTATCAAACATAATTCTGTTCTAATAAATAATACTGTTAAGTGTCTTCTTCTCCTTTTTAAGCTAAATAGTACCCATGTATGTACTATGTGACTACCTATGAATCTTCTTCATGGTGAAGGCCAAGTAAATTTTCATTCATGAGTAGAAGCAGAACAGGTCATGGGGATATGTTGGCTGTTACAGGGCAGAGTAAAACTATTAACATCTAGGTTCCCTCTTTTTCAAAGTAGGACGTTACTCATACCAAGTCCACTAACAGCACAAATGTTGATTCTTATTTCAGCTATTATTAATCGGTTATTTAATATAAATCAGTCATTGCTGATAATGTTTCAACAGAAGCACTGCTGATCCATTGTATTTGCTTTAGTGTTTTCTTTTCTCCTTATTAAAAGCATTAAAAAAATAGTACACAGCTAGACTGGCAATTTTATGTTACTCACCACCAACATAGCACAGGTTCATTTATGTCCTTCATGCAATCTCATCTACGTTTGGGAATATTGTATAGTTGTGTTTATGAAAACATACAAGCAGTGGACCTGAAGTTGAAATTAAACATCTGTTTCAGTCATGGATCCATCCTTGAGATGTTTGCCGCTAGCCTTGAGGGGCACCATTTAGCAACTTATCTCACACAAGCCATATGTATGTCAACAAACACTTGTCAAGGTTAGATTTTCTTCTGTTTTTGCTCACCTTTAAAGAAAAATGTCATGAAAAATATGCATTTTATATAAGTGTTTAGAAATCCACAATGCGTGCAATCTGCCTGATCATATTTTACCTCAGACACCCGATTTAAGCAACTCAGCGTTTCTTGCTGTAGAAGAATGTTTCAAGAAAAATATTTTGCTCATGAAATAATAGCCATTATTGTAAATCATAATGTTGTAATCCCAATTTTAGCAAGGCTGTGACACCCCTAACACAGGAAATCACTTAAATGGCAGTCATTAGGAAATGACTGAGGCAAGTGATAATATTCTGTTAATAGCAGACCCCAAAAACATAGACATTGAGATCATAAGATGTCTGGTCACACCACTTCCCTACCTTCTGAGTATAGTGCAGATGTTAATTAATCTTAGATCTTATTTGCCCCCATTTCCTCATGATATGTGATATGCATCTTCTATGCATTTCTGAGCTCTCCTCACTATTTATTACCCCACTAAACAACTGGGTGTGCTGTTCCATATGCACATGGTGCATCTACCAGACTGTCTCTATGAAAATGTATTTTTTACATTCACAGTGAAACATTTACAAAGCATCAATAAACTGTGCCATCTTGAGTTTGCAAATTGAATTTTCTCAGAGATAATACCCTTTTATATGAGATTTACCTGAGTTCATCGAAATCCAATATTATCAAATCCCAGGTTGTTTATACTGAAAATATCGAAATCCCGCATAATCAAATGAGCGGAAAAACAAAGATCCACCCAGGGTAAGTAACCAGTTACTCAAAATAAAAAGCCCAAACTGTACCATCCCTAACCCACACAGGTGGAGAGCTATGCCCCACACCCCCCCCTAATTAAATATACCAACTCTGAGATTGCACTACAGTTGGGAAAAGAGTAGAGTTCACTGTCTCACACAACAGTTTGGTTAGCCTGGGAAGATCTTCCTTGTTCCCATGCTTCGATGAAGTGAGGTTCGATATTTTGAGTGTCGACAAAATGGGATTTGATAATCTGAGATTTTGACAAAGTTAGGTAGACCCTTTATATCATACCGGTGTGCCTAAGATTATTACCTACTTTCCTTATTTATTCAATGATTTACAAATTAAATGCTTTAAGTCTCTGTCTTTTCCCCTCTCCCCTTCTCTCTTCCCCTGTGGTCCTTGATGCAGACCTTGTGTTACTTTGATCACTTTCTACTGAACAGTCTCACTCTAAAGTATGTCTTAGAGACAGGATTTCAGAAAATACACACAATACTTCATCTGGGATTCTGCCAACTAACTGCATATACAGATAAATGATAACTTCCTGGCTTTGCTATTTATGCTTTTCCTGCTACATCCTGCCATTTGCCCCACCTTATGTACTGCTTCTTTATTTTATTTTATTTTATTTGTCAGTGCCTTTTCTGGAATAACCTGGAGTGCTGTCTGGTTAACTCTGGTTCCCACTGCCTACTGATCATCACCCCCCCCTCCCCTGACAATTGGTCCATTCATTTACCATCATGAGATGAGGGCCATCTGGGAGTGCCATCATTTAGACAGCCATCAGGGTGGTTCCTCGTTTTCTTTCTTTCTGCAGCTCAAATGCCCTGTGCCCACTTGACTTAGCATGTGGGGGGGGGGGTGGAGAAAACATACAATGGACTGACTGTGAAGGACATCCTATTCACTTCTGCAAAGGATGTTTCCTTTAAGCAACCCTATCCCCACTCCTGAAGTATGAGAGGTGGTTTTCCCCTCTCCCGCAGGAAATTCACACCTACCCAGTGTACCCCTGAGTGCATGCAGCCCTCTCATTCTCTGCCTGTTTCTTCCAGTGCCGAGGTCATTAACTGAGCACCTGTTGCTTGATTTGAAGTCAGGGCACCATCCTCAGCACCATGGAGCCAGCCTTTCTTTACCTGGGTTTTGGCAGATCATGTACTTTAGTTTGCATTTCTTTACATTAACTCTAAGCTGCCTTATTTTTCATAACCAATAGTATGTATAAAAAGTCAAACTGCCACAGTAGAAGGAAAATTCTTTATTGCAAGGACAAAGTGAGCACTTTCACGACCTTCCAGGTCACTTCATCAGACTTAATAAAACATCCAATGCTTTCTTTGAAGTATATACGTTCAAAGTGACCAATCAGTTAAGACAAACAATTAAATATTTATATCAGACTCAATTAATTTAAAAATAGTAGAAAAAGGTATAAATAGACATAAAACTGTTAAAAACAGTATGCAAGTTCAAATGTGAATGCCTATAGAACCATGTAGAAGGGAATTAATGCTTTTGGTCACTTGCCTTTAAAAATGGTTTCAAAGAAACAGTTTCATTAATACCTGGGGGTTTGTATGCATTTAGTTGCAGAATCCACTTTTGCTCAGCCTGTTCTGTTCTATTTGTAATGTCACCCCCTCTGATATTTTCTTCCAGAACTTCTAAAACTAAACATTTTAAAACATGGTGCATCCCTTCAGCTCCTACATGTTTAGCTAGGGCACTACTCTCCTTTTTGTTTACTATGTCCCTCATATGTTCTAAAATGTGTTCTTTGAGCATTCTATTAGTCTTGCCCACATAAAAAACTTTACAATATTGGCAAAAACTAAGATAGACTATATTTCTAGTCCTGCAGTCTGAATAGAAATTAAATTCAATTCTAAACTTTTGCTGTGGATGTACAAAAGTGCTACATGAGAAAATGTACTTATAAGCTCTGCAGTTCCTGCACATATATGTCACAATCCTAACTGATGTGTTCAGGGACTTGTGTGCTTGGGGTTTATAACATAGCTGCCTTTTAAGTGATTTTTTTGTTTGTAAGTGAGAAGTGAAGTCTAGAGTCTATGATGCCTTCAAGTTCTTTAGTGGCTAACAATATGTTCTAGTTCTTCCTAAATATATCACAAAATTGACTGACATCACTTGCATATGTAATGAGGAACCTGAGTTTCCCATCCCTAGAGTCACTTTCAAGGTTATCTATTATAGTTTGTTCTGAGAAGTAAGGTCTACCCTTCCCTTGACATTCTTGATATACTCCTTCTACGGTGGTGTCTATTTCTGTTTGGTTATATCCTCTATCAAGTAGTTCTCCTCTTAACACTTCCATGGATCTCTCCAACTCATCATTTTTATTATGTAATCTTGAGGCTCTCAGGAGCTGCCCTTTCATAATGTTTTTGCTAACATGTCTTGGATGCATGCTGTTTTTATGTAATATGGAATTCTTTCTACTTGGTTATATATACAGGCTAGTAGCCATATGCCCCATTTCTGATTTTCTCACTAGAACATCAAGGAATTCTATCTGTTCATTGGAGTACTTACAGGTACATTTTAAAAATGGTGTTGTTGTGTGTAGGTACTCCAAGAATCTACCCAGCATCTCTATTGAGTTTTCCTATAGAAAAAACATGTCATCCACAAAACGTGCATACCACAAAACATATTTGCTAAATTAATTTCCCTGTAGCAGCAATGTTTCTTCCCATTGGACTAAAATTAGGTTGGCATAGCTATTTGCATAGGCTGTGCCCATAGTTACGCCAACCTTTTGTAAGTAAAAATCTTCTTTAAAGACAAAAACTTTATTGTCCAACATTATTTCAAGCAGACTGCATAACAGATTTGCTTTATCATTAGAGAAAGCACATTTAGAACATAGCAAGCTCCTAATGTTCTCTATTCCCCACTGATTTGAAATCACTGTGAAAAGTGATGTAATATCTAAGGTTACAAGCAGATACTCTTTATTTATCAAAATTGTCTTTCTATACAATGTTTGGAGAAAAGATTTTGTGCCTTCAACACTGTTTCACACTTTTCAAGCACTGGATGAAGATTATTTTCTACATATATTTACATGGCTTCTGTTGCCCAACCTCTACTAGACACTATGGGTATCATAGGTGGATATATGATATCTTTATGTACCTTGGGAAGGCCATATATAGCTGGAATGGTGGGGGTTTCTACATTAAAATACTTAAATAAATCCTCTGTTATCAAATTTCTAGTTAGCAAGTCAAACAACAAAACAGCAATCCTGTCTATAACACATTTTACTATATTTACTGAGATGCAGGTATAGGGTTCATGATCATTCAGTAGTTTCATCATTTGCTGGATGTAAAATTCCCAGTCCATAATTACAATTCCCCCTCCTTTATCAGCGGGTCTAATTTCCACTGAATGCATTTCCCTCAGGTCATATAAAGCATCAGATTCTTCTTTACTCAAGTTATAAAAGACAGCTCTTCTGTCTGAATTAAATGCTTCTCTTATTTGCTTCTCACATACTGACACATAAGCTTCTAACATAGGATGTAATTTAGGTATAAAGGTACTGTTTTTTTTTTATATTTAATTGTCAGCCATCTGTCCTTTAAACATAGTTTTTAAAGTTAAGTTGCGACCAAATAACTTAAGTTCTTTAAGAATGTCAACTAACATAGTTCTCTGGGCTGGAATAAACAAGAGCCCTTTATTCAAAAGTGACATATGTGCATCAGTTAGTGTTAAGGATGAAGGATTTATTACCAGACTTTTGTGTTCTTGCTGCAGGTTACGATTGTGTTTGTGAAGATTGGGTGAAGATAGATGAAGGCTGCTAGCCTAGCCAAATAGGATTTTGGAGATAATTCTGTCATCTGTAAATATTAATGTAAACCACAGGCTTGTTGTCTTAAATGGTAAAAAATAGTGTTACATGTGGAACTGAAAAAAAAATGTAACACCAGTGCACTTTACTGTAAGGAAGCTAAGTCAAGCATTTTATGACTGTCTTTGATCGTTAAAGTCAGCTCCGGCTGGTCTAGATGAAAGAATTCTTGCTATTGTTGTAAGGCCAGAGTTAATGGTCAGAATTTGCATGCATAAATGTCTTTAATGACTTTGCTTCCTGACCTGATGTGAGCTTACTACAGGATGTAGCCTGTTAGCCTGGGAACCCCAGGAAAGTGTGAAGAATGATGTAATGTTAACCAGGAATGTGATTTTAAAAACAGAGAGAATCAGAGAGCATTAAGCATTTTTGTCTTGACCATCCAACTCAGCACTGTCTTGCTCTATATGTAAGTTTATCTTAGACTTGTGTTTTCTATTAGAAATAGCTAAAAACTAGAAAGATTAAACTAAGTGTTTTTCTGTGATGTCAGAACTGTACTACTGAATTATTTAAGTATTTCTCTGTGATCCCTGAACTCTTGACTAGCACTGTGTAGTAAAAAGTATTGGCTTGTGTTTTGACTATTTGTTATTAAATATTTTAAACCATTTCAACTGTGGCTGCCTTTGTAGAGATAATTTAAGCTCCCTAGAGTACTTGCATGCATTTGGTAAAATTGTACAAAACCACTCTAATAGCTTTAGCCCTGGGCTATATTACCAATTGGATAATAATATTGTACAGTTATAATTGTACACCCTTTTAAGGGCCTTTAAATAGTTGATAAATATTAGTGGGTGGTGGCAAGTGGTACTACCTTTTAGACTGGGCAAAAAATGGGTACAGCTGGAGAACATGTGCCAGCCTTCCCCAGGAGTGTCTGTGTGGTTGTATAACCTCTTCTCAAAGTGTGTGTGTGTGTGTGTGTGTGTGTGTGTGTGTGTGTGTGTGTGTGTGTGTGTGTGTGTGTGTGCGTGTGTGTGTGTGTGTGTGTGTGTGTGTGTGTGTGTGTGTGTGAGCTACTTGGGCAGGGTCACAAAGCACATGCTGGACAGAGAGGGTGCTGGAGGTTTTAGCTTGCCCAGTAGGCTGAGATCTGGACCCTATAGCTGTGCCAGTGGGGAGTCTTATTGGGGACCTGGAGAGCAAGGGAGCCACCAGCCCTGGACTGACTGTGATCTCTGTGTGCTCTTAAGGGAAATTGCACTTTACTGTGTGTATTTGTTATCCTTTCCTTTTAAGTTTGAAATTGTTATATAAAGACAATCAGTTTGTTGTGAATAATATGTGTAAAAAAGTAACATTTTTATTCCATATAATTGCCCTATCCTGTCAGCTTTTCAAGAATTATGTGAAATTGAGATAAGGGGCTTATTTAATGGTAAAAATGGAATGGAAATATTACAGTTTAAACAAAAAGGAAATTGAAGCCCTAGAAAGGCTTGAAAATGATAAAAACTTGATTATCAAACAAGTTGACAAGGGTGGGGCAATTGTGCTATTTGATAAAAGTTATTATGTGAGTTTAATCGAACAATTTTTGAATGATGAAAATACTTTTAAGATTATAGATTTAAATGAAACAAAAAATGTATTTCTAGTGTGAATATGCTCATTTACGATTTGCAATTACAGGGTGACATATCCCTGGAAGAATTTACATACTTTACTGTTTCATGTCCTAAGTTGCCTATTATTTATGGGCTGCCAAAGATACGTAAATCCTTAATAAATCCCCCAATGAGACCAGTAGTGTCAGGAAGAGGATGGATTACGAAGCCCTTAACAATATATGTACAAGACCTTTTAAGCAAATATATGGATAGATGTAAGAGTGTAATAAAAGATTCAGGTGATTTTTTGAAATGGCTATTTAACTTGTCTGAAAATAATAAGGATGAGAAATTTATTATGGCAACATTGGACATAAACTCATTATTCACGGTTATACCGAATGATTATAGGTTAGAAAATATTTGTGATTTCTTGAATAGTAATATGGATATGACGGCTAAGAAAATAGCTACGATTTGTGAAATAATAGATATTATTCTTTCAAATAATATCTTTTTGTTTAATGATAAACCCTACTTGCAGACTTCCGGGGTGGCCATGGGTACTCCAATGGCCAATGTTTATGCAAACCTTGTATTAAATCAATGGGAAACTAAACATGTTTACAAAGGAGATGAATTTTATGATTCACGTTTAATATTTTATAAGAGATTTGTTGATGACTGTTTTCTTTTATGGAAAGGTACTTTAGAAAGTTTAACAAGTTTTGTTGAATGCTTGGAAGCAACCATGGATATTTGACCCTTCAAATTGAATGTCTCAGATATTAGTATTGCATTTTTAGATATTAATTTGTACATAGTTGATGGAAAGCTTCAAACATCTGTGCATAGGAAATCAGTCCATGTCAATAGGTATATGCATAGATGCAGTATGCATGCCCCCCACACATTTAAAGGAATTGTGAAAAGTCAGTTTTGTAGGGTTAGCAGGTTAAATACTGATGTGGACAATTGTCTTGAACAAATGGAAGAGATTAAAGAAGAATTTTTAGATAGGGGCTATGATATGGGAATTATGAACACCTCAATACAGAATGTTATGGAAGAGAGATCGGATATAACAGCTCCGTTTTTCAGTGATAGAAGGCAAGTAGTGACATATAATAATACTAGGAATTGAAGACTTAGATATGTCACAACTTATAATACTAGATGTAGAGGAATAGAAAACATAGTACGAAAGAAATGGAATATACGATTCTCAATTCCTGAGCTTAAAAATATTCTAACTGAAAGACCATATTTTGCATATAAAAATGAAAGAAGCCTCAAGCAGAAATTATGCTATAAAGATTTTGGACCCAATGAGAATAATAGCAGTATTACAACTAATAGGAGAGGTACAATTCCCTGTCATAATTGTAGTTGTTGCGAAGATGTGATATCGGATCCTAAATTTATGGGTCTATATTAGAGCATCGAGGTTGAAAACCTTCGAATGTTCTAATATCGAACCCTATGCAGCAAAAGCTTAAAATATCGAAGCAACAGAAAACTGAATTTTTTCCGAGGGAAAGAATTCGGTTGTCCATTTCTGTTGCTTCGGTATTTTCAGCACTGTAGTGGAAAGTTACGGGTTGGGTTCAGGTAAGTGTGCAATTGTGTGGATGTGAGGGTTAGGGTGGGTTAAGTGAGTTAGGGCGCGGATTATGTATGTGTGCGATTGTGTGGACGTGAGGGTTAGGGCAGGTTAAGTGAGTTAAGGTTAGGGAGCGGGTGAGGTGAGTGTGCGATAGTGACGTACCTTAGGGTTGGGGTTTGGGTTAAGGTAAGTGGATAGTTGGTGGTGTGTGTGTATAGTTTAGTGTAGGGTTAGGTGTAAGATTTTAGGTGTATGTGTGTGAATTGCTGTTTTTTGGTGTGCTTCTGTTGTGTGTATGTGTTTGGAAAAAAATTGCTGTTCTGACAGTTCGAGATTGTAAGCTTTCGCTTTCACTTACATAGGGTCGATTAATCACTGTTCACTTTTTTAAGTGGTCGGTGATCTAATATAGACCCTAAATTTATCCATCCAGTCACTAGATATAACTATAAGTTTGATTGCTATGCTAACTGCAATACAACTTATATAGTTTATTTGGCCACTTGCACTAAATGTCTCTCATTTTATGTAGGTAAAAGCAGTAGAAAACTAAAGGACCATATCATAGAACACAAATCAGAAATTAGAAGGGATGTATCCACCAATGCTTTAGCAAAACATATAAATAATAATACTAATAACCATACGTTTAAATTTAGAGTAATAAAGACAATAAAGAAGAACATGAGAGGGGGTGACATTAATAACATACTGGAGAATATAGGGATTGTTGGATAACAAAATTACAAGCAGATGTTTACCCAGGAATTAATAGCACAGTAAGTTTGAAGCCTGTTTTAACTAAAAAGCAACATAAATTAGATTGAGTCGGGATTCTATAATTGTTTATTGAAATGTTGTTTTTATTGGTTGGCTGTATCACATGATTGATTGTTTTTTAATATATAATTGATTCATGAAATGATTTATTGTAGCACTGTGGAAGGGGAAATCCGAAAGCTTTGCTGTAAATAAATTTTGTGATTATACTAACTGTGTTCTTTTTGGACATACTTTGTTTTTTTATTATTGAACACAGCTTACCACAGTGATTTTCTTTGTGTTTGCTGGAATTATCACCAATGTGCCATTTTTTTTAGTGAAGCATGCAACATTAACAGACAATAAGGCAAATGGTTTTCCCCATATACTTTCCAAGGTACTTGATAAAAAAGTAAAATAAAGATCAGACCCATCTAGAAGCTGCAGAACACTGCAGAATAAATGGAAATGGAGACAGGTGATGAACATAGAATCGGTATGTTGAAGAACTTTGTACAAGGTAGCTTCTGGCCAAGTAATTGTCCCATAGTAAAGCTATGAGTTAGTAATTTGTTTTAGCTACCCAAGATTATTGTAAGATTCTGAGAGACTGTCTTGGCCATCTGGTTCTCTTTCATTCTCAGCAGAATATTGTCAGATAGGCATACTATGGCAACTCTGGTACAAGGTTTTCCATAAAATGTATCTGTGCCTGAAAAAAAAAACATAGGTTGTTTCAAGTGACACTCTCATTCAACCAACCATCCATAACTTTTTCCAATATAATGTCATTATTTTTGTAGTTATTTGTTTGTAATTGTCAGATATATGTAACAAGACTGTAGTAAGTAACCAGCGGTGAAGCCCATGGGCATACCAGCAGGATAACTACCCACATCACTGGTGACTCAGGCTCATCTAGTAATCCAGATACATAAGAATTAGTTGGGGAAAAGAAGTGAATGGAAAAGAGATGACTCTCCTCCTGGAGGGGAGGTAGAGAAAGTGTAATGTACTCATTCTGTCATGAAGACTAAGAAGATGGTAGCTGCTGGTTTTAGCAAGTACTGGGATACAAGCAGATGCTGAACTCTGCACAGTGCAGGCATGCAAGTGACATTGATAACTTCTGCCCCATTTGTCAGGGCACATACAAAATCCATTTCTATCTCCAATATATGGGCCCATCTGCTTACCTACCATCACCATATGGTGGTGACCCATACCTGATAGGTTATGAAATTTGTCCCCCCTTGAGAGATATGGGACACACAATGATGGAGACATGGTGGTGGAATGAGGAAGTACAGGAGAGTATACAGAGAAAGAGGTTGGCAAATAAGAAGTGGAATTGTCAGGGAGATGAAGAAAGTAGACAGGAGTATAAGGAGATGAGGTGCATGGCAAAGAGAGAGGTGGTGAGGGCTAAGGATAAGGCATATGAAGAGTTGTATGAAAGGTTGGACACTAAGGAGGGAGAAAAGGACCTGTACCAATCTGCTAGACAGAGGGATCAAGCTAGGAAAGATGTGCAGCAGGTAAGGGTGATAAAGGATAAGGAGGGAAACGTACTCACAAGCGAGGAGAGTGTGTTGAGCAGATGGAAAGAGTACTTTGAGGGGTTGATGAATGAAGAGAAGGAGAGGGAGAGAAGGTTGGATGATGTGGAGATAGTGAATCATGAAGTGCAATGGATTAGCAAGGAGGAAGTAAGGATAGCTATGAAGAGGATGAAGAATGGAAAGGCTGTTGGACCAGATGACATACCTGTGGAAGCATGGAAGTGTTTAGGTGAAATAGCAGTGGAGTTTCTAACCAGACTGTTTAATGAAATCATGGAAAGTGAGAGGATGCCTGAGGAATGGAGACAAAGTGTTTTGATACCGATTTTTAAGAATAAGGGTGATGTGCAGAGCTGTAGCAACTACAGAGGGATTAAAGTGATCAGTCACAGCATGAAGTTATGGGAAAGAGTAGTGGAAGCTAGGTTAAGAAAGGAGGTGATGATTAGTGATCAGCATTATGGTTTCTTGCCAGGAAAGAGCACTACAGATGCGATGTTTGCTCTGTGAGTGTTGATGGAGAAGTGCAGAGAAGGTCAGAAGGCATTGCATTGTGCCTTTGTGGATTTAGAGAAAGCATATGACAGGGTGCCTAGAGAGGAATTGTGGTATTGTATGAGTAAGTCAGGAGTGTCAGAGAAGTATGTAAGAGTGGTACAGTATATGTAAGAGGGTAGTGTGACAGCAGTGAGTTTGGCTGTGGGAGTAACAGATCTGTTTAAGGTGGAGGTGGGGTTACATCAAGGATCAGCTCTGAGCCCTTTCTTATTTGCAGTGGTGATGGACAGGTTGACAGATCAGATCAGACAGGAGTCCCCGTGGACTATGATGTTTGCAGATTACATTGTGATCTGTAGTGAGAGTAGGGAACAGGTGGAGGAGAAACTTGTCACAAAAAAAAAAAAAGGAGACCCTGGAGAGATGGAGATATGCTCTAGAGAGAAGAGGAATGAAGGTGAGCAGGACTAAGACAGAATATATGTGTGTCAATGAGAGGTAGAATAGAGGAATGGTGAGGATGCAAGGAGTAGAGGTGGCGAAGGTGGATGAGTTTAAATTCTTGGGATCAATAGTTCAGAGTAATGGTGAGTGTGGAAGAGAGGTTAAGAAGAGAGTACAGGCAGGATGGAGTGGGTGGAGAAGAGTGTCAGGAGTGATTTGTGGCAGACACGTACCAGTAAGAGTGAAAGGGAAGGTCTACAAAAAAGCAGGAGTTAGAGCTGGATATGGCAGAGTTAAAGATGTTAAGATTTGCACCGGGTGTGACGAGGGTGGACAGGATTAGGAATACATATATTAAAGGGTCAACCCAGGTTGGAAGGTTTGGAGACAAAGCCAGAGAGGCAAGATTACATTGGTTTGGACATGTGCTGAGGAGGGATGCTGAGTATATTGGGAAAAAGATGCTAAGGATGAAGCTACCAGGTAACAGGAAAAGAGGAAGGCCTAAGATAAGGTTTATGGATGTGGTGAGAGAGGACATGCAGGTGGTTGGTGTGACAGAGCAAGATGCAGAGGACAGGAAGAAATGGAAACAGATGATCTGCTGTGGTGACCCCTAACAGGAACAGCCAAAAAAGATGATGACACAATGATGGAATATATAATGCTACTGCCAACATAACTCAGGGAAAAGTGAGTCAGTAAAGAGGTTATGTATGGCTAGAGATCAGTGCAGAAAGCTCAGAAAGAAAATACTCTGGCTTTCATTTCCTTTCATGCTGTCTCTCTGAGTTTTTCTTCAGCTTTCACTTCTTATTCAGTCATCGAAACAAATCTCAACACATTCTGTTAACAGAAAAGTACCACAATACTGCCATCATAAAGGAGAAAGTGAGTTGGTAGGAAGGCTAAATTCCTTTGACAGGAAAGAACAGAGCTTACCTTGAGTGGCAGGCATATTGCATATGGGGAAACTGATAGGAATACCCCAACTTGAGAGGTGTTATAAAGTTCAGTACAGTCAGTTCCCACATTTCCCTTCTCCATTCATTAAACAAAAAATTCCTCGACACTGTCCAGCTCCACACTCGACACTGACCACCTCCACATCACAGAGATATCCCTCTTAGCTGTCCTTGATGTTGCAGAAGTTCCTGATTTTGCTGAACATTTTTGTCCTGTCACTTGTATTTTTGTTTTAATTTGGTAAATTATTGAGGATTACAGGCCATCAATAGTGCTAGACATTAGAATTTTATACTTAGTGCTCAAAAATGCATATTGATGGAATATTTGTTTTTGTAGTAACTTTTAAAGTGAATTAGAGTAATATTTAATAATTGCCTTTGAAGTTGAGGCTATGTCCCACTTTACCTCAATTTTTGAGCAAAGACGTTGAGTGGTATGTACAGAGGTGTGGATGGGCCCTGACTACATTGCAAATGACCTTAGTTATGTGAGTGCTCCTGCTGCAGTAGAAAATAGGTAGAAGGCAATTCCCATCAAGGAGTGCCTGCCTTCTAGTCAAGCATCATTGACTAAAGTGAAGCATGCAATGTCTCTGGTTTGGTGCAGCAGCCTTTACACTCCACTTAATGGGCAAGACAGTAGTACTAGGAGACAAGTATTCAAAATATTACCTAACCTCAGCAGATGATGAGTGCAGTCCCTGATAGTCAACTTTCCTTCCTGGCATTCTCTGATTCCAGAAGTGTAGAGAAATGAATGAACTGACCAGTGACTGTTGATAGATGGCCATAAGGACATTGGGACCTTAAAAATTATTAAATAAAAATCTTCTGACAACAACCACTAGGAAAAAAGATAGAATAACCACTCATGGAGATGTTGTTTTTCTTTCGGCTTTTCCTGGTTAGGGGTCACCACAGCGTAAATCCAGTCCGCTAATGATTGGCAGTCAATTTTTATGGTGCCGAGGTGCCAGCCCAATGCCCAACCTTCAACGAAGGCATGCCCGTTCACGCATGTCTTTCAAATGCCACTCGACCGCGGGGAGGACATGCAGACTCCACACAGAAGGCGCTCCAGCCGAGAATCGAACGGGAGAACCTCTTGCTGTGAGGCGACAATGGTACCGCTGCACCACCGCGGCTTACTAACCACTCATGGAGATAAAGAATATAAAAGAAGTGATAATAATTTTAGTTCTGTGTGTGACTTTATAGACTAAATGAGTGATTTAGCAATTTCAGATAACTGCAGTATAGCAGGTGAGCAGTTAATAGATGCTTCAGAGTTTTAGGGTATTTATACTGTTCTTTATACCCAGCCAGTTTAAGTTAGTTAGCAAAGGGCCACTACATCAGTCTACTCCCATCAGTTCCTTCCTTTATACTCCTATGAACCTTTGAACCTATTTATCCTCCCTATGAAATTGTGGGCCTAGCAACCTTTAATTTAATGGTGTACTATAGGTACAACTTTTGTGAATTGCCAGTTAATTATTTGAGTCAGAACCTGTATGGCCCCATAAGAAACAACACTAAGAAAAATCAGTGTATTTTGAATAGGCCTCATGACAAAAAGTAACCCCATTAGAATTGCCTGGCCTTTCCATTATGAATTGATACAATTCACTCAGGAAGCCCACCATAGCAGAAAACTGAGGCTTCAAACAAGTCTGAGAAAGCAAAAGTACATTTGACTGATGGGTCTTTCTGCTTCTGTTTCAGTAACCTTGACCACTGTCACTATACCCTAACACAAGATGCATTTTTCCATACCTCTGAGCACAGTCATGTTGGTCTCTGGAATCATTTAACTTCCCTATAGGGCCTGGATTTGATTTCCTATCAGGTCAGGGTAAGGGTGCACAGTATGCTTCAGCAGGATCCACATGGAATTCAGCATCTGGGAAAACATGGGAAATGGATAAACAGGAAGAACGTTGCAAGGCACTAGTTTTGTTTGTCCTTTAGGATATGGTCTGTTTTATTAAGGTACGATTGGGCAAGGAAGCAACATTCACTATTACTTTCCCGTTATCCTCTATGCCATCTGGGCATCAGAGTCCTCTAGTAATCCTTGAGAACAAACCTCCTCAACTGGAAGTTAGGACAGTATGGGAAGATAGAAAAATGGTAATGTATAACTAGTCTACAGGAAAATCCCCAGGAATGGATGGTATTCCTGTGGCAGTTTGGAAGCTAAAAGGGAAGAAAATTATGATTTTTTTTTAACAGTATTTTAAAAGGAGAAGCACCAACATTTTGGAAGAAAGCGGTGGTCTCTGTATTACCTAAAGATGGCAAAGACCCATCGGATCCAGCTTCATATATGCCCATTTCAAGTGTAAACCATGATTATAACATGTTTATGTCTATAATGGCTAAATGAATGGCAAAGGTGATGCCAGAATTGATAGATATGGACCAATGTGGTTTTATGGAGGGGAGGCAAACATTTCACAACATTAATAGAACAATGCTGATCCAGAGAGAAGCAAAATATAAGAAAATACCACTGTTGTTGGTGGGTCTTGATGCAGAGAAAGCATCAGAGAGAGTAAGCTGGGATTTTATGAGCAGGGCAATGGAAGCATTTGCATTCCCTGATAAAATTATGAGGTTGATTTGGAGGATATATAAGGGAACAGAGGTGAAAATTAAAGTGGGTGGTTCCCTTCTGGTCAGGTCTGTTTGAGCAGAGGAATTTGGCAAGGGTGTCCTCTTTCCCCTTTGTTATTTGCTTTATATTTAGAACCATTGGAAAAGGAAATAATGGACTTAGAAGTTTGTGGATATAATTGGTATTGTAGTCAATAAAAGCTGGCTTTATTTGTAGACAATATATTGTATATCTGATAAAACCAGAAAAAATGATTCTGTTATGACAGCTAAGGATATGTGGGAAGAGACTAAACAAAAAATACTACAAAAATGAGAAATTGGAATATCTGTTTCATGGATATGGATAGCAAGAAACATGCAGTCAAAAAGTTTTAATCCCTTTAGTTTTATACACAGGTCAGGCATATTTTTATCAACCAGAAGAGAAGTTGTGGATAGCAATTACTAACGAGTTGAAGGATTTTATCTGGGAGGGGAAGATGGGAAGAATCAAGTGGAAAAAGATGATACTTCCAATAGAACAAGCTGGTTTGTGATTACCTGATTTGAAGGAGTATTTCAGAGCTACACAGTTAAGGCTCCTATACATTGCACAAGCAGAAATGTATAAGTCAAAGTGGAAAGATGTGATTATGAAACAGGGAGGCTCAAGAAACAAGCAGAGACTGGGATTTTGGATGCAGATGCTTGAGGATAGCAATAACCATACAGAATATAATATTCATAAAGTAGCAGAAAGTATTAATGAAATAAGCCAACAGAGGAATGGAGGAAGGAGATTCTACCAATAGGGATGACTGCAATTAGGGATACAGACAATAGGCAAGAGGGGCTGCAATTTATGGGAGAAAACTGGTAAAGGAACCAAGGTATTCGGATCAAATAATTAGAGAGGGAAAGGTAATTGAATGGGAAGAGGCCAAGAATTTATTTGGACTGAAGACTAGAGATTACCTTCCTTATCAAAGATTGATATCAGAGTATAGGCAAATAAAAGGAATAGGGGGATCCTAAGTGGAAGACCAGCAGTGGTAGAGTTTTTGGTAGAATCTAGAACAGAAGCTGCTGTTAAAAAAGGATAATTAGTAGAGCATATAAAATATTGCATAATAAGTATACGAACCAATCAGAGGAGGTTAGAAAAGATTGGGAAGATAGGCTGGATACACAATTCACAAAGAAACAATGAGGGGATAGATGTATGACTCCAAAATATGCAACAAAGTCTAGAAGATTTAGAATCTTTGCTTGGAAGTATTTTCATAGGTATTTTTATACCCCAAGGAGACTCTAAAGTTTTTTTCCTTAAGTACATAGCTATTTTTTTTAGGTGTGATGGGGAGGAAAAAGGTCATTGGGAACATATTTTTGGGATTGTAAGAAGATGACTTTGAAAATCCCCTGTAGACTACTCTATCAGAAATACTGGACGAGCAATTTGGTATAACTAAGGACATTTTTTTTTTTGAGAAATGATACAGAATCAGAATTGCTTATACATAGTAAGGCCTTTCTGAGTCTAATTATGGTGGCTGCCAAAAAAGCAATTACTAGAAAATGGAAATCAAAGTCTAAACCAACTGTACTAGAAGTAGTGAATATAGTAACAGATAAAGCAACTGGAAACGGGATCTTTAGAAAAGGGTAGGAAGCAATTAGTTAGAGAAATTGGGAACTGTGGGAGCAATACATGTAGAATAATGTTTAAGATGAGGAATGAGGATTAAAAGAAGGCAGGATTTGAATGAACTCTGTAATGTTTGACTGACAATGACTGGATAGATTATTAGTGATGTATAATGTTTGCAACTTAAAATAAGTCAATATGATTTGTTTTCATTTCTATTAATAGGATTGATTAATGAAAATTATTCATAGGAATCCTCAGTAGTGTGCTCGCATTCCCCTCAGCAAAAGTTTCATCCTGTGTCTTGGCTAACCTCCAATCAACCGAAGGCTGTCTTGTTGCCCTGCACTGCGAGACCCTGCATCAGTGGAACACTAAAGTGCTTTCAGCTACACTTGTTCCCCTCAGCAAAAGTTTCATCCTGTGTCTTGGCCAACCTCCAATCAACCCAAGGCTGTTTTGTTGCCCTGCACTGTGAGACCCTGCGTCGGTGGAACACTAAAGTGCTTTCAGCTACACTAGTTCCCCTCAGCAAAAGTTTCATCCTGTGTCTTGGCCAACCTCCAATCAACCCAAGCCTGTCTCATTGCCCTGCACCAAGAGACCCTGCATTGGTGGAACACTAAAGTGCTTTCAGCTACACTAGTGTATGTTAGAGTCGTATTTAATCTGTCCTCTAAACTGAAGACTCTTTCCTCTTTCACTGTACATATACACACTTCAGATTGTACTCCTAGGTCAATTACTTAAAAATACTTTCTCTTGGAAAAAGTTTATCTATGTACCTGCAGCCCATACTTCAATTGTTTTTCCCTGTAGAAGTGGTGCTCCTTTTCACCATGCTGTACTAGATTAGTAGCATAAAATGTGTGGTTATTAGGAAGATACTGCACTACTCTGACCTGGAATTGACTTAGCTTGGGTTTCCTGTTTTCTTTTTAGCAGCTGGCCTAGTCCAGTTTTTCTGACTCACAACCTTGTATTATTTTGTGGTTGCTGTTGCTTGTATTACTTTGTGTTTACCCCCTCCCCCACCTTGAACCTCCACACTTACCTCCCACTCCTGCTTAATTACAGAGGTATCAAAAAACCTGATGTAGGAAGGCACCAACTATTGACTTAGCTTTTCTGCCTTGCTTCATGGGAATCCCCAGTAGTGTGCTCGCATGTAAGTACTACCTGGTTTTGTTTTTGTTTGTGATTCTTATTACTATTTTTGTAAAGTTCATCCTAAGGGGATCCTGCAGTGCTTCTGTAACCACTCTGCTTCCCCAAGAACTAGATTTAAGCGTGTATGTACCCTATTGTATATCCTATATATACAACTGTTGTATATTAACCCTGTGTGCATTCGCTAGCAGTCTACCATGGATTTTATCTCCCTTTACTCTCCTAGGCTCTTTCCCCCTCCTCTGAGTGCTCATAGCTTACCATTGTATTTAGCTAGGCCACCAGGTGGCACTGTTTAACCACTACCTATCTTTTAATACAAGCCAAAAGTACTGTAACTGTTCTATTAATTTACCACTGCCCTGTTTTAGCCCTATTAATACTTACTATATTCTACTAAACTGCTACTGCTTTGTTTTCAGCTCCAATCCCCTGTCTACCCTCTGCATCCTTCTAATTGCCTTATGCCAGTGCCTCCTTATTTCTGAGCTAGTTCTCAGCTTCACTGATAACCTTTTGCTGGCTTTTTTCCTTTTCATTGGCTCTACCTGCTTCCTTCTCCCTGGTTCCTCCCACTCTGTTCACCCTGCAGGCTCACTTCCCCCCTACCCTGCCCCCAATTTCCACCTGCCCCCACTACTCCTACTTTTATTTCAACCACTCCCCACCATGCCTCTCAAGTGTACATCATTATGAGGAACGTACCTCATTTGGGGTCTTAAAAAAAGTTCATTTTCCTCAAAGTTCCACATTGAAAGGGTCTGTAATATATTCAGTGTTATGAAATTTTTAAAGTGAAATCCATGGTAAATAGAAACAAATCATATTAATTAATTAAAATATCTTCTTTATAAGTAAAACAAGCATGTTTTAACCATCCTGTGACCTTTCTAGATAAAGTTGTTAGTAAGCCATTAGTACGTGTGCCAGATTTTGCCCATTTGTTCCACATTATGAGGGCTAGTGTTCCTCAATTTGGTGATGGAAGGTTGAGAACTACGCTCCCCACCCACTCAAGACAACCATTCAGTCAAAGCCTTCCCCTCTTTACCCTCCTCCTTTCACCCACAGTCAGCCATCCAGTCAAAGCCTTCCCCTATTTACCCCTCCTCCTTTCAACCACAGTAATTAAATAAATCAATAATTAAATACATCACTCTTTCACTACCCTCTCTCACCTCACAGCTCAGCTCTTCTCTCCAACTACAAATCCTCCCATATTAAACTACCTTTTTCTAACCATGCTTTCCTTACTGTTCCTAACACTCCAAACCCCCATCTTCCTCCTACTACTCCTAACAACTTTATACCATGCCAGCTGCTATTTCTCCAATCAGCTTCCACTCTCTACTCCTTACCATGGTCCCACACAAAACCATCTTCTCCCTTACACAAATAATCATTTATTTTTCATCTCCTCTTCTCTGTTTCAGCTCAACCCTCTGCACATTTTTAATCCTAAAATTATTTCCACTACTGCTAAGATACTTATTCTTAAATACTAGACCATCCAGAATACCCTAAATCCAAACCAAAACACGCTAAAATAACTTCCTCCAATGACCTCGTCTTAGCTGGAGACATTCACCCCAACCCCAGACCTAACCCACCCACAAATAACAATTCTCCCCTTCCTCTAACCTCTCATCCCCCTACAATACTCTTACATTTTTCACACTCAATGCCCAGAGTCTCAACAACAAACCACATCAGTTTCAAGCATGGCTAAGTCATAACCAACCTGACACTGTAGCCATCTCTGAAACTTGGCTCAAACCCTACATCTCTGACTCTGAAATCTTACCCTCTGGATTTCACACCCTTAGATGTGACCGCCCAAAGAAAAAAGGCGGAGGTGTTGCATTAATCTATTCCAATCTACTTACCTTAATTCTCCTGCCAATCCCCATTCCTAAATTCGCCAATGCAGAACAGCCGGTGTATTAAAAATGAATAATCAAATCCAAAAAGAAAAAGAAAACTGGAAACACTCTAAAACAACAAATATTTAATCCAAGTTCAAGTTCGCTTCTCAGTTTTAGAGTGTTTCCACTTTTCTTTTTCTTTTTGGATTTGATTTTGTGACTAAGAACTGGTTAACTGCCTCACAGCTGTTTTGTTTGAAAAATGAATAATCACAAAAGCCTTTATATCCCACCTGAAAATAACATCTCAACCCTTGAAGACATACTCCAATGGGCATCAGCTGAAATTACCTTGAAACTTAAATACTAGGCAATGTAAACATCAACTGGAATAAAATCAACAGTCCTACACCCTCCCTGTATATTAACCTCTTTAACTTCACTTAAATAAACCACTCCATCACCAGATCCAATAAAACAAATCCCCCAGGATCCACTCTTGACTGGATCTTAGTCACCCTTCCAAATAAAATTACCAACTCTGGCACCATCTCTGACTCTATTAGTGGCCACCTCCCAGCTTTCATTTACCATACAACCACCTCCCATCCACACCAACATCAATATAGTCAGACCTGTAACCTTAATAAATTTAACCCCAAAACCTTCTCTAATTATCTCAAACAAATGAATTGGAACATTCTAAAAACCCTTCCACTCGATAAAGCCATAGACCACTTTAATTCTACTTTCCTAGATGCTCTAAATTCCCTAGCTCCCCCAAGGAAAAAAAGAACAAAAACTGTAACTGCCTCTTGGCTCTCTAGCTCCACCAAGGAAAAAAAGAATAAAAACTATAACTGCCCCTTGGCTAACCAAAGAAACAAATCAAGTTATGCATCAGAGACAAATCCTGGAAGCTTTACCAAAAGAATAAACTTCCCAAAACCCTTCTCCAATATACACAGCTCCGTAACTTTGCAAAAAAACAAATCTTCAAAGACAAAAAATCCTACTACACTAAGCTCCAGTCCAACCATCCCCAAAACCCTAGACTTTTTTGGAATTCCATAAACTCACTGCTCAACCCAGGCTCCAAAAATAACCCCAGTCCGGACCCAAGTAAATCTGACCTTGAATTAGCCTCACTATTCAACTCTTTCTTTATAGAGTCAATATCTGACCTAATAAAAACTTTTCCCAACAATGACCCATTTCTCCTACATTCCACCTCATCTAAGTCACCAAAGCATTTCCCCGCTATGTTTGAGCTTAAACCTGTCTCCACTAACTACATAAAAAGACTTCTATCCAAACTTAAACCCTGCTGCAATACACCTGACAACATCCCCTCTTCCTTTCTTAAGTCTGCTACTGATGGTATAGCTCTCCCAATTAGTATCCTAATTAATAGATCCATAAAGGAATCCTATGTCCTGAAACTCTGGCATTCCGCCTTTATTCTTCCTCTCCACAAGGGAGGCAAAAACATTAACATGTCAAACTTCTGCCCTATAGCTCTTCTCTCTCCAATCTCCAAAATCCCCCCCAAAAATGCATCCCCCTCCAACGTATGCCTTTTCTGACTAAAAACCAACTTTCTACCCCTACCCAACATGGCTTCTGACCAGTACATAGCACCATAACAGCCCTACTCTCATTCTTAGAAACTGTCAATCAAGCCCGAGATTCTGGGAACTTAGTATCCACAGTGCTCCTAGATCTCTCTAAAGCATTCACTACTGTTTCCCATAAGCACCTTCTAAGTCACCTCTTAAACCTAAATCTCTCACAAAACACTCTTTCCTGGTGCTCAAGCTATCTGTCAGATAGGTCTCAAGCTGTGAAATGGAAAAAAAGGCATCTCACCTTTCTTACCCACCCCTACCGGAGAACCACAGGGGTCCAACCTCGGACCAATGCTGTTTAATATCTTTATCAATAACTTTCACTCTGCTATTCCTAATGCAGATGACGCTACACTTGTCTGCTCTGCCTCTAACCTCCCTGAACTCCTATCTAAAACTCAGACTGCCTTCTCAACTACTGAGATCTGGATGCACCAAAAATCACCTTTCTCTCAATGCTAACAAATCTAAAATACTACTATTCACACCCTCAAAATCTTTCTCTTTTGAAAAAAATTCCTTTCAAGTCCTTAGCCAAAGCAACTCTCTGATCAAAGTTGTTCCCTTTGCCAAACTACTCGGTGTAACTATGGACAAACACCTCAAGTTCGACATCCATATTCAGCAAAATATAAAGAAAACCCACCAAAAACTAGGTATGCTATACAGGAACAACCACTTCCTCTCCACTTCTACTAGGCATACTCTGACCTCCTCTTACCTCCTTCCCTCCCTTCTGTATGGTGCCCCACTACTAACTAACTAACCTATCCTCTTCCATCACTTCCAAACTTGAAAGCTATTATAACAAAATTTCTAAATTTGCCACCAAAGCCAAACATTCCACTCATTACTGTGTTAACCTCCAATCCCTCAACTGGTTAGAATTTACAAATTACCTGAACTTCCTCCAGCTCACTACAGCACATAGACTAAATTAATCCAACCAAATGCCCCGCTCTAACATCATTCCCCCATACACCCCAAATAGAACTCTCAGATCTGAACACCAAAACTTAATTACTGTCCACAAACCTAAACGTCCTGCTGGACAACTTTTCCTCTCCTTCTCCTTAGGTAAGAAATGGAACTCACTCCCTTCCACACTAAGGACAATGTTCAAAGCAAATAACTTCAAAACTCAGCTTTACACTTACCTCTTCTCCAAATGAAAATGTAACTGCATTCTCCCTACCTAGAACTCTTTAACAAAAGCCCCTGGGAGGGTATCCTCCTGAGTTCCTAAGCACCTTATAGCTGGCTATAACCTTCTATAGCTAATTTCAATAAAATCCCGGTACATGTGAGGCAGAGCACCTCGCTAGCCTTGTTCAAGAGGAATCTTGACCAATGGATGGGAGATCGCAGATATACCCCAGGGATTACTTCAGTGTCACTGCTTGATAGAGGCACAGCAAAATATTAGGCATAGTTTTCTTCAAACTAAAGCCACATAACTATGGGCTAGGCTTATAAATGCCCTTGGGCAGATAGCCTAGCATGAACCTATGAACCTATCTCTCACACTCTATAAATATTGTAAATAGTTTTGACTTTTGACTTTAACTGTGTGAATTTGATAAAATGTATCTGCACAATATTTTTCCACTATGGGCAATATTGCTCATGCTTTGTATTATTTGATATGTATTTGTACTTGTACTTTTATTTTTATTGGACTGCTATCTTTACTATAATCTATGGAGCTTTTCTCCCTAAGCCTCCATTGAAAATGGGCTCTCTGGGCCCAGTGGACATCTCCGGTAATCAAACTGGCAATAAATAAATAAATAAATGTATGATTGCCTATGTCATAAGTGAGAATTTAGTAAAGATATTTCTTGTTTTAAAAAAAAACTCCTCAGTAGTGCAGAACACGATGACAGTAAATCCCGTGGAACTCCTTACACTTGAAACAAAAGTGCAAGGGGCATCAGTATTTTAGATCTCCATATAACTAGTTAAATAAGACAGGAAAATATTCTTTTTTTCTTCAAAGTATAAAATCTTATAGATAAAGGACTAATTTACATAATTAGAAACTTTGGTGAAGTTTTACAAATAATTTCCTGTCAAAAAGCTTGGAGATATATTCACATGTTAAAATGAGCAACTCAAGGAATTCTCACCAGGATGCTGCCTTAGGAACTACAACAGATGACATCTACCCTGCAGGAGCTGCCTTTGAAGATGGATGATTTTAAAGAGAACCTAGAAAATCTTAAAACAAGCAGTCAAAACCAGGCTGACACTATCAAGAAAATGCTACAACAGCACCAGACAAGGATAACAGGAATAGAGGTTTCACTAAATGACTTAGAAAGCATACTTAAGGAAGAGGAAACACAGAAAGAACTGCTTCTTAAGCAAAACACTTGGTTGGTTAAGAAAGTAGATGACTTGGAAAATAGAGAGAGGAGAAATAACATCAGGATTTTTGGTTTACCTGAAAACACAGAAGGTGAGGATATTATTTCCTTTTTATCATGCTGGATCCCTGACTTTTTAAATTTAAAAGAAGGATTTTGCTTTGGCATTGAAAGGGTGCACAGAGCTCTTGGGAAACCTGCCACTAACTCAAACTCTCCTCCTAGGTCAATAATTATCACATTTCTTTCATACATGGACAAGGAACTGATTTTAAGATCTGCTTGGAGGAAGGCACCTCTAAAATATAAACAGAGCCTGATAAGATTTGATAACGACTATTCATCTAAAATAATGGAACAAAGGAAAAAAGTGTGGCCAATGATAAAGTTTCTGAAACAAAATAACATCAAGGCACAACTTGCATATCCAGCTAAGATAAGAATACCGTATGCCAACGAGATGAGGACTTTTATTGACTTAGAGGAAGCCTCATTTATTAAAACTAATAATGTGATTACTTTACCAGAAGATATGGATTGGATGTCACAAAAGAAAAAAATGTCTGGACAGATGTCAAAAAGAAGAAGCAAAAGACTGATGCTGTTACAGCCAAATCTCTCAAAGCATCTACTATGATATGAATTGTTTTAACATTACTTTAAAGGACCAATTTTACTGCTTGGAATTTTAAAACAAAGGTAACTAACTACTGGAATCTTTATCTATATTTTTTGAAAATAGGTGACACATGAGAGTTTTCACATTACCTCAGATATGTAAAACAAGGTACTTTTATTTCACAGAAGGAGGGTTATATAGCACATAAAATATTTATACTGTAAATCAACATACATAGTATATGTGAATTTTCTCTTAATTTTCTCTTTTCTTTCTCTCTTCTCCCTTTTCTCATTATTTATTTTAACTGCATCTTGTCTTGGAACTCCGGTCCGCTAATGATTGGCAGTAGATTTTTTACGGGTGCCGAGGTGGCAGCTCGACGCCCAACCTTCAGCGAAGGCACGCCCATTCTACGCATGTCTTTCGAACGCCACTTGACCACGGGGATTGTTATTATAATATTTATTAGATTAATTATAATCCCTGTTATGCTTATTGGGATTGGAGACATGTTTGTGATTAACTCTGAAATGTTCCATTCATGTACATATGTCCTTTGAATTATTTCCTTTTAGTATTAACAAATATATATATGTTGTTGTTTCTTTTGGCTTATCCCGGTTAGGGGTCGCCACAGCGGAACTCTGGTCCGCTAATGTTTGGTAGTGGATTTTTACATGCCAAGTTACCAGCCCTGACGCACAACCTTCAATGAAGGCACGCCCATTCACGCATGTCTCCACACAGAAGACGCTCTAGCTGAGAATCGAATGCGACAACGTCTTGCTGTGAGGCGTCAACGCTACCGCAGCACCACTACCGCGGATTAACAAATATATATATATATATATATATATATATATATATATATATATATATATAAAGGAGGGAAAAATGTACTGTTGGTTAAGAGAAGTGAAGTTTTCTTCATTCTATTTGTGTTGCCATAGCAACAGTAAACAATTGCTGCAGTTTCTAAGGACACTGTGAACCTGCAAAGTGCATTTAGCCTCACAGATAACAAATAATAAGAAAAAGTAATGTTGTTTAGTTATTAAAATGAATAACAACCCAAGCAAAGCAAAATAAATACATAATAGGACTATTTGTAAATATTTTATGATTTATCCTCATAGGATTACATATTCCTGGAAACACAACTGAAATGTTCCCAAACTACATGTGCACTTAAATGTAGCTGCTTGATTAAAAAGTATTACTCAGTTTAACATGCTGATTCCATGAGCTGTCTGCACTGTAAAAGTTACATTTTATATGTTACTTGAAATTGACAGTCTCTAGAGCACATGAAAAGATACATATTACTTTTTGCTACATGTTATCTTTGCAGTTACCTCACACTCTGTATAAACTCACTTGGCAACTGATAGCTATTCATTTAAAATATCATTTTAAATATTAAATGTGCCCTTGAAATGCTATTAACATTTTGACAAAATATAATCTGAACTGTAAAATTAATAACTTGAAAGAAGTGAAGTAATGCATAGATTTCAAAGACAGTTCTTGACACTACAGTATAAGTAAAAATGTATATTCACAAGGAAGTATTGAAATGTTTTAGTCTTCCAGTTAAAATAGCTTACTGTCAATATTTTGCAATATCAAAAAGTTTGTAGAGCTAGGAAATTACTATTCTTTGTCTTTATAATTATTATTAGACAGATGCTAGACTCTGCTTAGTTTAATGAATTGTGATATATGTTTATGAGGAAAAGTGGACTCAGTTACTCACATTGGACTACACATTCCTGGAAACTCAACTGAAATGTCCCCAAATTACTTGTGAACTTAAATGAAACTGTCTGATTAATAAGCATAATTTACTTTAACAACCTGAATCCATAAGCTATCTGCTCTATATATGCTACATTATATATGTCACTTGCATATGACAGTCTCTAGGGCACACGGAAAAATACATATTATTTTTGCAACATGCTATATTTGCACTAACCATACATTCTAAACAAACCCAATTGGCAACTGACAAGTTATTTATTTGAAACATCAGTCTAAATATTAATTGTGCCCTTGAAATATTGTTGCCGTTTTGACAAAACAAAACCTGAATTGAAAAAGGAATGATTTGAAGAAGTGAAGTATTGTACAGATTTCAGACAGCTATTGACACTACAATATAAGTAGAAATGTATACATGCAAGTAAAAATTGAAATGCTTTACACTTTTAGTTAAAATAGCTTATTGTTAACTTTTTGCTTTATCAGAAAATTTAAAGAGCTAGGATATTATTTCTAATTTGTCTTTATAATGTTTACTAAAGTGATATTAGTCACTGACTTGTTTAATGGATTGTGAGTCATGTACAAGGCGGACTACTGAATGTTATTTCTGTTTACCTATATTTGCTGAATTGCTTTTATTAGTACTGATTTAAAACAAGGGAAAGAAAGGGAAGCAAAATCTTTGTTTTTGGTAAAGGGAGGAGAGGCTTAAGAGTATTCTAACTGTCCCGAGAACTGTCTAAGATGCTCTAAACACTACTTGATTAATACTTACCTAAGGTAAGTCTTGATTATCATATAGGTACCTTCACATTCATTCTAGACCTGATGTGACTACCCATTCTGGAAGCAGGAGGTGCCCTATGTAGGGTGGGAATTGTCAGGGTGATCATAGTTCATTCTTAGACTCTGCTTTGTAAATCTATAAATATGTGAAAGCACTGCACACTGGAATGTAGGGTGCCTCTACTCAAAGTCAGGATACCACTGATAAGCCATATATTTTCATAAGTGTAAGTTGAAGTTGGTGAGCTGAGGAGTGGGAAAGTAAAGGAAGACAGTACACCTACAGTAAATTCGTATTCCGTTGGTTATCACTCATTGTCTCCTACAGAGTCCTTTTAGTCAAATTATTTTAGTAATAATTTATTTGTTGTTGGCTTATTTAGTGTATGCTCCTCTGTTGCATTTAATGTATCTGAAATAACATATTTGGCATGTTTCGGACCTCTTAAGGGTAACTAAATATTGGATATTTTCTAAGTCAACATAATAATTGTTTACACTACTAACATTCCATCCTGATATATAAAATCCTATAGAATAATAATAGAATAATACAGAATTTCATATCTCTTTTAAGAAAATTCTCCATATAATAATTTAACATATGGAGCTCAGTTGATACTGTTGGTTAAAGGTATGAGTGATAATCCAATAGATCTATCTTTATCTATTGGATTAGGAATGACTTTCATTCCATGTTTAATGGGAAATTCATATTTACTTGTATTTGATACTTTAGAATTAATATCTTATAGAAGTACTTTTTTAAAGCCTGACCAGAAATTTACCCTACTTGTATTTAAAGAAGAAAGAACATTAAATTACACTCCCAAGTTTACACACATAAAATAACATTCAGTGTTATCAGAGAATATGGTATAACTACTACAATCAAAATAAAAAAAGAAGCAAATGTTTCTTCCAACAATAACTTGAAATGGATTTAACATTCTTATCATTAAATACTAATGGCTTAAATAATGCGGATAAAAAAATCTAACTTACTAAAATATATAAATCTAAATAAGGCACAAGTAGTATTTCTCCAGGAAATGCATTTTAAGACTAATGATAGCTTTATTTGGAACCCTAAGGACTATATAGTCTTAGCTCAATCCTCCTATAGAACAAAGACAAAAGGAGTATCAATTCTCTGGAAGAAAAACATAATCACTCCAAAAGTTATTTATAAATATGAAGACAAAGAAGGTCTACTAGCGTTTGTTATAATTAAATTTAATAACAGAGTATAGACCTTAGCTAATCTATATTGGCTCCCAGGAACTGAAGCAGGAACGGTTAAAAAACACCTAGATTTTATTTCCAACAATTATAAAGGAAATCTTATACTAGCAGGAAACTTTAATTGTACCTTAGAAGCTTCTGAAACTACCAAGAGGTCTTTTCGCATAGCAACTATTTTAAAATCCTTAAAAAGATGGATTGATTCATTTCATTTAATAGGCACTTTTAAAGTAAAAGATGATAAATCCTTATTATTCTTTCATAAAGATCATAGATTTGTAACACAAAGCAGACTAGACAAATTATTCGTAGTTCAAGATTTACAAACAAAAATCCTCAACTTCTCAATAGTTCCATGCCCCATCTCAGATCGTGACTCTCTGATAATGAAGCTCCAAAATAGAGTTTAAACCTTTAATCCTCTCAACTAGAATTCCATCATATATCATGAAAATTAAAGAATTCAGACCCTGGATGTTGACAGAACTACAATTATTTCTTGAAATTAATAATACAACAGAAATCAGTAGAGTCATGGTTTGGGACTCATTAAAAGCATATTTATTTGGTAAGACCCTTAGTTGGTACAAAAACAAAGGCAGAGAGTGGGAATCTGAATCATTAGACTTGCAAACCAGACTCTTGACAGCAAAACCTAAAAAAAAAAAAAAAAAAAAAATCAGACTTGTCCAGAAGTAAAAAAAGAAATAGATGAATTAAATAAACAATATAATGAAATTCTAACACACAAAACTTGTCTAGCCTTGGAAAAATTAAAAATAAACTCATTAGCCACCTCCCCCAGATATCTACATAACTTATCTACAAGAATTAAAATACAATCTAAAGCAAATAACATTAGTAGTATATATCATGAAAAGAAAGGGGGGAAAGTATCAGATATAGGAGACATCCTTGAAGCATTTCAGTTCCATTATATGGGACACTTCAAAAAAGAAGATTTAGATACCAACCAAATAAACTTAGATACAAACCTTATCAATATAAAAAAAAATTCCAGAAAACTTAAAACTAGACCTACAAAAACCTATATCCTACAAAGAAATTACTGACAAGATAAAAGAAAGTAAATCTAACAAAGCTCCAGGGATAGATGGTATAATTACGGAAATTTACAAACTCTTCTCTTCAACAATAATCTCCCTTTTTCATAAAACTTTGCTAGAAGTCCAGTCAGAAGCAAAAATACCACCCTCATGGAAATATTCTCTCATAACACCAATTCTAAAAGATAATAAACCATCAGACCTTTGCACCTCATACAGACCTGTATCATTACTGAATAATGATTGCAAAATGTTCATGTCAATCCTAGCTAACAGAATGAAAATCCCACTTTCAAAGACAATTTATAATGATCAAACTGGATTTTTATATAACAGGCACACACATATTAAAAGGATACTTACTCTTATAGATTGTGTGAATAAAGAAGATAGAGAAACACTTGTAATCATATTAGACATAGAAAAAGCCTTTGATTCCCTCAACTGGGAATATCTATTTATTTGAATTTCCTCCTCCCTTCATCTTATTACTAAAAAAATATATATTAATAACTTAGCCTACATTAAATTAGATTCTTTCACCTCAGACTCTATCCATATAATGCAAGGTACTAAACAAGGATGCCCCCTTTCTCCTATTTTATTTGCTTTGGCTATATAAATACTTGCATAAATAATACGCAATAATCCAAGAATAAAAGGAATTGAAGTCTATGACCAATACATATCTAAAATAATGCTTTTTGCTGATGATATTTTATTAACCCTATCAAACTTCAGAGCATCATTAGGAAAGCTAGAAGAAGTAATGGAGACATTTTATAAGATTTCAGGTCTACACTTTAATAGATCAAAATCAAAATTTCTATTTTGAAATAAGAAAAAATAACTACAAGTTACAGATAAATCCATCATAGGAAAACAAGAACTTATGCTAAATTATTTAGGAATAGTGTTATGCAAAAATATAAACAAAACAATATTAATAAATTATAAAAACATTATTGCAACAATATATATATATATATATATATATATATAAAAGTGGAACAAAATTATATTAACTTTTGAAGTCAGATTGCAATTAATAAAAATGGCCTTATCGCCAAAAATACTATATGTAGCATTAGCAATACAGTTAATTCCTGAAAGATTAATTTTTAAAGAAATAAACTCATGTTTAATAACATTTTTATGGTATCCCAAAAAGAATAGAGTAGCTCTAACTCATCATATTAGACCCTGGAAACAAGGAGGATTTAACTTCCCAGAAATATAAACATATATAAAAGCATCTGTGCTTAAAACTACAATAGACTGGATAAACCCAAATTATTTTGCCAACTGGAAAGAATTAACAACAGCTATATTAACAAATGACTTTAATATGTTAAAAATGTTTTAATAGTAGACAAATCAAACAAACCCTGGTATATATTATGCATAAGTATGCAATATAATATAGCAAAACCTTCTAAAACAACACTGATTAATCATTACATCAATTCCTTTAGGAAACTTATCAATGCAAACATGGATCTAAAACTTTGGTTTGACCTTTTAACCCCATTTACCATCACTTAGAACTTTCCTCACAAAATATATAGGGAAACAATAACCTCCTGGGAACAAAATGGATTCTTATGCTGGTTTCAATGTGTAAATACATTAAATGTTTTAGATATACATATGATAAAAACTGCTTACAATATTCCAACACAGGACTGGTTAACCTTACAAAGCATTCTAATGTGCACTCAAGATTTATGCAGATTAATTAATAATTCCTCATTTAAAGATATTCCAAATCTAATAAGTGTTCTGTATGAAATTATATATATAATGGTTGTAAAAAGAAAAATTCCATTTCAAATCTATATAAAGAGTTAATAACATATAAAACAATTCCCAAACCATCATACTGGCAGTTCTTAACAAAAGGTCAGTCATTGCAGTTAACAGAAGAAATTAAAACTAACATCTTACTATCAGTTAATTACACCTCTAACACACAATACTGGAAATAATTTAACTGGAAATACTTACATAGAGCATTTTTAACACCAGATAGAATTAAAAAGATCAGTACTACTACAAATGTTTTTTGCTGGAGGTGTGAAAAGTCAAATAAAGCAGACTGGATTCATAGTTTTTTTTTACTGTAATAAAATTAAATCATATTGGAATGGAATCAATAATTTTTTACAAGCTTTATTTAATGAATCCTTTACTTTAACTAAAGCATTGATTATACTAAATGTAGGTCCCTACCTGAATAAGACAAATATGTATTTGTTAAAAACAACAAAAGAAAAACGGCAACAGCCTAAGAAACAACGCCAGTTCCACAAAAAGTTTAATCCAGCTTAGCGCCTCGGCATAATAGCCTTCAATGAGTACAAGTTACAAAAACACACCCACTCCAATATATACCACAATTAATTAGACAATTACATAAATTAATCAATCAAAAAACCAAAATGTTACTTAAAGAGAGAACTTCTAATATAAGACAAAACTAACAGTACTAACAATAAAAAGACTTATAGTAAACTTTTCCAGTTTACTTCCAGATTTAAACCATTAGGTGACATAGTATTATATTTCAAGATATAAATAGTTTCTTTGAACAACAAACTATTTTTAATTAATCTATCATCACCTTTCTTAATAAAGATTTTTTCTAAAATACAACATTCAAATAGTTCAACATTACTATTATGACACTCCATAAAATGTAAAGCAATCGGACTGGTTAATGCTCCTCTATTTATATCTCTAATATGTTCTTGCATTCTAGTTTTAAATTTTCTCTTTGTCTCACCAATATAATATAACTTGCATGGACATCTAATACAATAAATCACCCCTATAGAATTGCAAGAAAAATTATTATTAGGTTTAAATAGAATTCCATTAATATTATCAAAATATAATCTTACATATTTACATATACTACAGTGGCCGCAAACAGTTGTACCATATATATCTAAATTATGATATACCTTATCAAAAGGGGAAATATAATAAGTTTTTATTAATTTATCAGATAAATTTTGACCTCTTTTATAAGATATTTTAGGAATAATAGGAAAAAGTTTATAGAGATTTTTATCTGAAATCAAGAACTTCCAAAAATATTTAATAATATCCCAAATTTTGTCACTAAATACATTAAAAATAGTCACAAAATAAATATCTTGTATTTCTTCACTAGAAGCTTTTGAACAATTAATATTACCTCTAGTGGCACTAACCTTATTCACATAGGGGAAAAAAATACTAACTTCACTATTATTATTAATCATAAATTTATTAACATTTCTACAATTATTTTTATCCAGTAATTTATTAATACATAAATCTAATGTTTCCATACTATATCCTCTTTTTAGAAACATAATAATACAATCATATATATTGTTTTCTAAATCTAATTCATTATTACATAACCTGGATAATCTAATAATTTCTCCATAAGGTAGAGCAGATAAAGTATGTGGAGGGTGACAACTAGTTCCATATAGGAACTGGTTACCATCAGTAAATTTGCGGTACACCGTAGTATGAATCTGATCACCTACCACTCCAGATAACAAAATATCTAAATAATGAATTTTACTACCAAACTGCAAACCATCAAAGTGTAAGTTATACCTATTATTATTGAGATCTAAAAAGAACTCATAAATATATTCTTTACCTCCGCTACAAAGAAAAATCAAATCATCTATGTAGCGGTAGTATAACAAAACATGATTTTTGTAAAATTTATTAGTATATACATACTCAAACTCAAATTTACCCATAAACAGGTTTGCATACATGGGGGCAAAAGATGCCCCCATAGCAGTGCCCTTTAATTGGTGGTAAATCACTTGATTAAAACTAAAAAAATTATTGGAAAGACAAAAAGAAGTCAAATCCATTATAAAATGGGTAGTAGGGTTATCTCCTAAAAAATAAAATAATGCTTGCAAACCATCAGAGTGTTTGATGTTCGTATAGAGACTCACAACATCTACACTGACCCAAAACATATTATCTGTCCAAATAATATCTCTTAGTTTATCAATAAAGTCAAAAGAATCTCTAATATAGGAATCCAATTTTTGTACAAAAGGTAACAAATAATTATGAACAACTATACCCAAGTTCCGACAAAAATAATTACTTGCCGAAACAATGGGACGCCCTGGTGGGTTAATCATATTTTTGTGAAGTTATGGGAGGCAATAAAAGGTAGCTAAGTTACAATTTTCCAAACAAAATTTTCTATCAAGGTCATCTTTGGAAATATATCCTAATCTAACACCTTTATCTAATAAAATAGTGCATTCTTTCATGGCTGCAGAATATTTATCATAATCGCTAACTTCATATGTTAAAGGGTCATTTAAGTGTTCCATACACATGTCTAAATATTGCTTATTATTCAATATTACAATTTTATTTCCTTTATCAGACTTTTTAATGATAATATCATGTCTAGTAGAGAGATTTTTCATAGCCTTCCATTCATTTTTAGTCATATTGTATAACCGTTGGTTATTATCAACAGAACTAAACATATCATGAATAGAGAAATATATCATTTCAGAAAAATGAATGATAGTAGAGTTATTATAAGGAGGAATAAATCTACTATGGACATCAATACCCTCAGTATTAAGTGTAGAATAAGCTTGAGAATATAGAGATGGTGAGCTATCATCAGAAAGACAAGAATAATAACTGTCCATGCTAGTATCGCTATCACTATAGACTGTATTCAAACAAGAAGCATCATATAAAGGAGCTTTTTTATCATTTGAGAAAAAATATCTTAAATGAAGCTTTCTAATAAATTTAAAAGTCTCTTGTTTAAGTAAATGATGCCTAGGGAAAACAGTAGGAACAAATTTAAGACCCAACTGAAGTACAGATATTTCTTCATTAGAAATATTACAGCCAGAAATATTCACTACATTAGTAATATTTAATAAAGCAGAGTCCGTAAAGTCAATTCCATCTACCCCTCTTAAATGTTTGCTTAGATTGTCCTTCACCCGGAGAAGAACCCGTTGCAAAATCTTTCTTTTTATATCCTCGTCTGGAGTTACTGACTTCACTCCGAAAGCGTTGTTGATGCCCTAAGGAATCTGTAGCAGCTGGAAGGGGTGGAAAATCAGTATCTGAATCCGTAGTTAAACCACAGCCATCTGAAGAAGCAAATGATACAGAAAGCTGTTTTTTCTTATTATTAACATTAGTATGTTTATTAAAAGGGCGAAAAGCTTGTTTCCATTTCCATAGAAACGCACGCCCATTATCATAATCTTTAATGTCCCTTTTAATTTTTGTTGATTTATACTGTATCTGTTCAGTCTCATACTTATTAAGATTGTCTTTTAAATTAACAAAGATGTCATTGACCTTAACCGCACCAATATCTGTTAGCAGTCTAGAATGCATAACATGTAATTGTTCTTGTAATTTCAACAAAAGCAATTGCTCTCTATCCACGAGTATCTTAACCCACTCCATTGCACAGTTATGGGCCGCTGACAGCCAGTGGTCTTTAAATATCAAATCATCCTTATCAGCATTATCAAAAGGTGTCGCCGGGCTTTTAAAAGCCCGTAAGCCTCGTGGAGAAATGTCAAGATCAACATACCTGTGAAGACCTAGTAGGTTGAAGTGACACCGTGTTTCCCGAAATAACAATTTTTCAAATTCTTTAATTTTGTCCTGAATATCTTGTGGAAATGTGGGATTAATAATACGACCACCTAAGGTCCCGAAGGGATTCATAAACTTCTGCTGTCTTTCATAAAAAAATTTAGCAATATATTCTGAAGAGACGTTACCATTAGGTGCTGCATTCTCTGCAGGTTCTGCTTGATTGAAATTGGTTTCTGTATCAGCAAACCGAGACCTGGTGCCCAAAGGGATGTCCATGTTGGCAGAAGGACCCAAAATCTCCGTAGGAGCATTCGCTCTCACCATCACCTCGGCAGTCGTCGTCAGCATCGCAGGAAGCCCACCTGTAACATCCTTAGAAACCTTCGGTCTAACCACTGTATCAGGAACCGCTGTCTTCACGGGAAACAAGTTGTTAACCCCTCCAGAGCAACCGTTAGCATTTGAAAAGGACGAAACATTAGTAATGTTAGTTGTACTAATATTTCGGTCACTAATGTCTGTAGTAAAACCATTCACTGACGGAGAGGAGTTCTCTCTAAAAACTCTAGGAGTATGGAGTAAAGAACTGGTATCCATAAGCACAAATATCAAAAACAACAAAAGAAAAACGGCAACAGCCTAAGAAACAACGCCAGTTCCACAAAAAGTTTAATCCAGCTTAGCGCCTCGGCATAATAGCCTTCAATGAGTACAAGTTACAAAAACACACCCACTCCAATATATACCACAATTAATTAGACAATTACATAAATTAATCAATCAAAAAACCAAAATGTTACTTAAAGAGAGAACTTCTAATATAAGACAAAACTAACAGTACTAACAATAAAAAGACTTATAGTAAACTTTTCCAGTTTACTTCCAGATTTATTTAATGAATCCTTTACTTTAACTAAAGCATTGATTATACTAAATGTAGGTCCCTACCTGAATAAGACAAATATGTATTTGTTATTGGCAATACTTGCTATATCTAGGAAATACGGAACCAGAAGGTGGAATTCAAATACACCCCTGACCTTGGAAGAATTCTACACTTTACTGAAGACTACTGCATCGATGGAAATAAAAATCAAAGAACTACGAATCTATCCCAGGCCATTGGTAAATAATCCTTGGAAGAAAGTTATATCTTTGTTGGACACTGCAATAATCAATATTGTATATCTGATAACTGATCTGTTAATTCTATATTTAATAACATACAGTGTATATAACTGAAAGTCAGGCTATTGTAAATATTATATATAGTTTAAAGTGATATTAAAAATATTATGTAAATGTTATTTTAATTGAAAATAAAAAAAAAATTAAACAAAAGTGCAACATGGTGAATGCTTTAAGCACAATAACTTTTTTTGCATCCAGTTTGTTAATTTGTGTTTGAAATGTGCCTGTGAAGCAAAGCCAGACTGCTGTTGGGAACTGCTCAGAAAGATCTGATATTTTGGTTGTTACAGAGCAGAGTAAAACTCTTAACATCTAGATTTCCTGTTTTTCAAAGTAGGGCGTTACTCATACCTAGTCCACTAACAACAAAAAGCTTGATTCTTATTTCAGATATTATTAATCAGTTATTTAATATAAATCACTCATTGTTGATAATGTTTTAACACAAGTACTCCTGATCCATTATACTTGGTTTCATTTTTTTTCTCCTTGTTAAAAATATTAAAAAGGTAGTATACAACTAGATTGGCAATTTTATGTTACTTACCACCAACACAGCACAGGTTCATGTATGTCCTTCATACAATCTCATTTAAGTTTGGGAATATAGTATAGTTGTGTTTATGAAAACATAAAAGCAGTGGCTCTGAAGCTGAAGTGAAACATCAGTTTCAGTCATGGATTCATCCTTGAGATTTTTGCTGATATCCTCGAGGGACACCATTTAGCAACTTATCTCACATCAAGCCATACGTATGTCAGCAAAAGCTTGTCATGGTTGCTTTTTCTTCTGTTTTTGCTCACCTTTAAAAAAATCACATGAAAAAATATGCATTTTATATAAGTGTTTAGGAATCCATAATGCATGCAATATTTTACCTCAGACACCCGATTTAAGCAACTTGGCTTTTCTTGCTGTAGCAGAATGTTGCAAGTAAAACATTTTGCTCATTAAATAATAGCCATTATTGTAAATCATAATGTTGTAATCCCCATTTTAACAAGGCTGTGACACCCCTAACACAGGAAATAACTTAAATGGTAGTCATTAGGAAATGACCGAGGCAAGTGATAATATTCTGTTAACAGCAGACCCCAAAAACATAGACATTGACATCATAAGATGTCTGGTCTATGCACTTCCCTACCTTCTGAGTATAGGGCAGATGTTAATTAATCTTAGATTTTATTTGCCCCCATTACCTCATGATATGTGATGTGCCTCTTCCATGCATTGCTGAGTTCTCCTCACTATTTATTACCCCACAAAACAACTGGGTGTGCTGTTCCATATGCACGTGGTGCATCTACCGCACTCTCTCTATAAAAATATGCCATTACATTCACACTGAAACATTTATAAAGCAACAATAAGCTGTGCCATCCTGACTTCACAAATTTCATTTTCTCAAAGATGATACCCTTTTATATCATACTGATTTGCCTAAGACTATTACCTACTTTCCTTATTTATTCAATAATTTACAAATGAAATGCTTTAAGTCTCTGTCTTTTCCCCTCTCCCTCTCCCCCCCCCCCTCTCCCCGTGGTCTTTGATGCAGACCTTGTGTTACTTTGATCACTTTCTACTGAACAGTCTCACTCTAAAGTATGTCTTAGAGACAGGATTTCAGAAAATACACACAATACTTCATCTGGGGTTCTGCCAACTAACTGCATATACAGATAAATGATAACTTCCTGGCTTTGCTATTTATGCTTTTCCGGCTACATCTTGCCATTTGCCCCACCTTATGTACTGCTTCTTTATTTTATTGTATTTTATTTGTCAGTGCCTTTTCTGGAATAATCTGGAGTGCTGTCTTGTTAAGAGACTTGCTCAGAGTCACTCAGAAAGCAAATGCAGAATAATGGAATCAAACTGAAAACTAGTGGATGAAGTTCATTAACATCTCATAGCTTTTATCTATTGCACTAAACTGCCAGACTGTGCCAAATCATCCTCCTTCAAACGCTGCTTACTATCTGTAAACCTTCTGATATAAGCCCATTTAACTATATTTGTATATTTATTTGTTGTTACTGTTTATCCTTTATTTGAATACTCTTGTACTGGGGGCTTTTTTATACTGGGACCAGTACCACTGCCTACTGATCATCACTTCCCTCCCTCCCCTGAGAATTGACTAATCTGGGAGTGCCATCATTTTGGCAGCAGTCAGGGTGGTTCCTGACTCTTTTTCTTTCTTCTGTAGCTCAAATGTCCTGCACCACTTGACTTAGCATGGGGGGAGGGAACATGCAATTGACTGACTGTGAGGGTCATCCTTCTCACTTTTGCAAGGGATGTTTTTTTCAAGCTAACCTGTCCCCACCCCTGAAGTATGGGAGGTGTTTTTTTCCCTCTCCAGCAGGAAGTTTACACCTACCCAGTGTACCCCTAAGTGCATGCAGCCCTCTCTGTCTCTGCCTGTTTCCTCCAGTGCCTGGGCTATTAACTGAACACCTGCCGCTTGATTTGAAGTCAGGGCACCATTCTCAGCACCATGGAACCAGCCTTTTTTTTACCTGGGTTTTGGCAGATCAGGTACCTTAGTCTGCATTTCTTTACATTAACTCTCAGCTGCCTTCTTTTTCATAATGTCTACAGTTATGCCAATTCCTTCTTGCTTCCAATTTTTTTATGTATCATTTCTGTTAAAAATTTTGTGTTAACAGCAAAAGACACACTTTTCCTGACTATTTTAATAGAAAAGAAAGTACAGATTATATAAGAAATTCCAAACAACCATTAGTGTATTTTGTTAATAATAGAGGATATGCTGGCACAACAGATCACCCATGGATCTAACTACCCTCTGAAGGAGTCAGTAACAGGGTCTGTTGTATCTATTGTGCCTCACATGGCACAAGCAGGTGTCACCTTTGCATTTATGGTGAATAGCAAAACCCTTATTTTCATAGTATTTATCTCTAGTTGGCAGTGTTGGAATAATTATGCCACTGAACATGACAGGGTTGCATTATCACTGATGTCCCATTTTTTTAGTGAAGCATGCAACATCAACAGATAATATGGCAAGTGGGTCCCCACAAATCCTTTCCAAGGTACTTGATAAAGACTAAAATAAAGATTGGACCCATCTAGAAGCTGCAGAACACTGTAGAATAAATGGAAATGGAGACAGGTGATGCACATAGAATCGTTATGTTGAAGAACTTTGTACAAGGTAGCTTCTGCCCAAGTAACTGTCCTGCAGTTAAGGCACAAATTAATAATTTGTTTTAACTGCCCAAGTTTATTTGCAAGATTCTGAGAGACTGCCTTGGCCATTTGGTTCTCTTTCATAATGAGTAGAATATAGTCAACTAGGCAGACTATGGCAACTCTGGTACAAGGTTTTCCATTAAACGTATCTGTGCCTGAAAAAAAAAAACATAGGTTACATCAAGTGACACACTCATTCAACTGACCATCCATAACCTTTTCCAAAATAATGTCATTATGTTTTTATTTATTTGTGATTGTCAGATATCTTTAGCAAGACTGTATTAAGTAACCAGTGGTCAGGCCTATGAGCATAACAGCAGAATAACTGCCCACATCACTGGTGACTCAGGCTCATCTAGTAATCCAGATGCATAAGAGTTAGTTTGGGGAGAAGAAGTGAATGGAAAAAAGATGACTCTCCTCCTGGAGGGGAGGTAGAGAAAGTGTAATGTACTCATTCTGTCATGAAGACTAAGAAGATGGTAGCTGCTGGTTTTAGCAAGTACTGGGATACAAGCAGATGCTGAACTCTGCACAGTGCAGGCATGCAAGTATCATTTAAGATGTCTGTCCCATTTGCTGTGAGCATATACAAAATCTATTGCTACCTCCAATATATTGGTCCATCTGCCTTCCTAACCATCACCATATGGTGGTGACCCATACCTGACAGGTTATGAGATTTGTCTCCCCTTGAGAGAGATATGGGGACACACACACAGTGAAGGAATATATCACAGTACTGCCAACATAACTGAGGGAAAAGTGAGTCAGTAAAGAGGTTATATATGGCTAGAGATCAGTGCAGAAAGCTCAGAAAGAAAAGAATCTGGCTTTCATTTCCTTTCATGCTGTCTCTCTGACTTTTTTTTCAGATTTCACTTCTTATTCAGTCATCTAAACAAACCTCCACACATTCTGTTATCAGAAAAGTACCACAATACTGCCATCATAAAGGAGGAAGTGATTTGGTAGGAAGGCTAAATTCTTTTGATGGGAAAGAACAGAGCTTACCTTGAGTGGCAGGCATACTGTATTTGGCGAAACTTGCAGGAATACCCTGACTTGAGAGGTGTTATAAAGTTCATTACAGTCAGTCCCACATTTCCCTTCTCCATTCATGAAACAAAAAATGCCTCGACACTGACCACCTCCACATCACAGAGGTATACCTCTTTGCTGTCCTTGATGTTGCAGAATGGCCCTGATTTTGCCTCACATTTTTGCATTATCACTTGTAATTTTGTTATTCTCTGGTAAATTATTGAGGATTATCATCCATCATTAGTGTTAGACATTAGAGTTTTATACTTAGTGTTCAAAAAAATATATGTTGATGCAAAAGGTGTTGTTCTGTTAACTTTTTAAGTGAATTAGAATAATATTTAGTAATTGTCTTTAATGTTGTGCCGTTGACCCACTTTACCTAAATTCTTGAGCAAAGACATTGAGTGGTGTGTAGAGACGGTGGGCCCTGACTACATTGCAGATGACCCTAGTTTTGTGAGTGCCTGCTGCAGTAGAAGCTAAGTAGAAGGCAATCTCCATCAAGGAGTGCCTGCCCTCTAATCGACCATTGTTGACTAAAGTGAAGCACACGATGTCTCTGCTTTGGTGCAGCAGCAAGACGGCAGTGCTGGGAGAGAAGCATTCAAAATATTACCTAACCTCGGCAGATGATGAGTGCAGTTACTGATGGCCACCTTTCCTTCCTGGCATTCTCTGATTCCAGAAGTGTAGCGCAATGAATGAAGTGACCAGTGACTGTTGATAGAGGGCCATACGGACATTGGGACCTTAAAAATGATTAAATAAAAATCTTCTGACAGCAACCACTAGAAAAGAAGATAGCATAACCACTCATGGAGGTAAAGAATATAAAAGGAGTGATAATACTTTTAGCTCTGTGTGTGAATGTATAGACTAAAGGAGTGATTCAACAATTTTGTATAACTGCAGTATAGGAGTTGAGAAGTTAATACATGTTTTAGAGTTTTAGGGTATTCATGTACTGTTCTTTGTACACAACTGGTTTACGTTAGTCAGCAAGGGACCACTACATCAGTCTACTCCCATCTGTGCCTTCATTTATACTCCTATGAACCTGTGTATTCTTCCTATTACATTTTGGGCCCAGCAGCCATTACTTTTTGGTGTAGTATAGGTACAGCTTTTATGAACTGCCAATTAATTATTGAGTCAGGACCTGTATGGCCCCATTAGAGACAACACTAAGACAAATCAGTATAGTTTGCATAGGCTTCATGACAAGAAGCAACCCCTTTCGAATTCCCTGGCTTTTCTGTTGAGAATTGATACAATTCACTCATGAAGTCCACCATGGCAGAAAATTGAGACTTTAGACAAGTCTGAAAAAGCAAAAGTTCGTTTGACCGATGGGTCTTTTTGCTTCTGTATCAGTAACCGTGACCTCTGTCACTATACCCTAAAGCAAGATGCATTTTTCCATACCTCTGAGCACAGTCATGTTGGTCTCTGGAATTGTTTAGCTTCCCTGTAGGGCCTGGATTTGATTGCCTGTCAGGTCAGGGTAAGGGTGCACAGTATGCCTCAGTAGGATCCACATGGAATTCAGGATCTGGGAAAACATGGGGAATGGATAAACAGGAAGAATGCTGCAAGGCACTAGTTTTGCTTGCTCTTAAGGATATGGTCTGTTTTATTATGGTACTATTAGGCAAGGAAGCGACATTCACTATTACTCTCCTATTATCCTCTATGCCATCTGGGCATCAGAGTCCTCTAGTAATCCCTGAGAACAAAACTCCTCAATTGACAGTTAGGATAGGAGGAGATGAGATAAAAATAGTGATTTATAAACTGCCTGTAGGAAAATCCCCAGGAAAAGCTAGAGATCAATGTGATTTTTGTGGAGGGGAGACAAATAGTTGACAACATTAATAGAACAATGATGATCCAGAGGGAAGTACAATGTAAAAAAATGGCACTGCTGTTGGAGTGTCTTGATGCAGAGAAAGTATTTGACAGAGTATGCTGGGACTTTATGAGTAGGGTAATGGAAGCATTTGCATTCCCTGATAAAATTATAAGGCTGATTAGGAGGATATGTGAGGGATTAGAGGTGAAAATTAAAGTGGACGGGTTCCTCTCTGATCAGTTTTATTTGAGTAGAGGAACCAGGCAGGGGTGTCCTCTGTTCTGTTTTGTTATTTGCTTTAGATTTAGAACCACTGGAAAAGGAAATAATGGACTTACAAATTCAAGGATATAATTGGTTGTTTGTCTTTCAGCTTTTCCCGGTTAGGGGTCGCCACAGCGGAACTCCAGTCCGCTAATGATTGGCAGTTGGTTTTTATGGTGTTGAGTTGCCAGCCTGATGCCCAACCTTCAACGAAGGCACACCCATTCAACGCATGCCTTTCGAATGCTCACTCGACAGCGGGGAGGACATGCAGACTCCACCCACACAGAAGGCACTCCCAACCCAAGTCGAGAATCGAACGGGAGAACCTCTTGCTGTGAGGCAACAACGCCACTGCTGCACCACCACGGAAGCATCAAGGATATAATTGGTATGGTAGTCAATAAAAGCTGGCTTTATTTGTAGATAATATTATCTTATACCTGATAAAACCAGAAAAGGACATTTCAGTGTTGTGGAACATTTTGAGACAGTTTCAAATCTTTTCGGGATACAAAATTAATGAAGATAAAACAAAGACAATAGCAGTAAACTTTGTAGCCACATAAGAATTGGATCAGCAATACCCATATTTATGGGGCATTATACAATTAAGCACTTATGAGTATGGATTAAAAAGGATTAGGTTAGACAGCTAAGGATATGTGGGAAGAAACTAAACAAAAGATAATGCAAAAACTGAGAAACTAGAATCTCTGTTTTATGGTTATGGATAATAAGATACAAGAAGCCAAAATGTTTTTAGTCCCTTTAGTTTCATACAGGTCAGGCATATTTTTATCAAGCAGAAGAGAAGTTGCGAATAGCAACTCATAAAGAGTTGAAGGATTTTATGTGGGACAGGAAGATGGCAAGAGTCAAGTGGGATAAGTTGATCCTTCCAGTATAGCAAGGTGGTTTAGGATTACCTGGTTTGAAGGAGTATTTCAGAGCTACATAGCTAAGGCTCCTATATATTGCACAAGCAGAAAGCTATAATTCAAAGTGGAAAGAAATGATGATGATGATGAAACAGAGGGAAGAAAGAAACAAGGAGAGGCTGGGACTTTGGATACAGATCCTTAAGGAGGATAACAATAATCATACGGAATATTATATTCATAATGTTGGAGAAAGTATTATATAAGAACTAAGCCAACATAGGAATGGCCTCGATGCTTTGCCAGAGATGGTCTCCACCTGTCAACCCTGGGATTCTGGATTCTGGCCAAGGCCCTTGCCTCCCCATTGTGCCTTCTTTAGGCAATGTCCCAAAGACAAATCTTCCAACATAAAAGATCTATCAGAAAGTAAATTGAAGGTCATGCTGCTTAACGCTAGGAGCATTAACTTGAAAATGCACTCACTGGAGGCTCTCCTTGCACTAGAAGATGCTGACATCTGTGCAGTCACGGAAACTTTGTTCAAGGCTGAGGAGAGCACTACTGCCTTACCAGGCTGTATCTCATTCCACACATTCCAATCCCAAAATGGGAATATTAAGGGTGGTGGATTCTGTATCTTCATTAAGGATAAGCACACCCCCAGTTTAGTTTGCCAGCATGACTCACTAGAACTATTCCAGGTGCAACTGACAGTTGGCAAGACACCTATCCAAGTTATAGTCAGCTATAGACCCCCCCCCCGCCGCATGACTCAGGACACTCACTTCTCCTATATGAACATACTTGACTCCATCAAGGTACCCCATAACACCCTGATCCTTGATGACTTCAACTACCCCACCACAGACTGGGTGAACTATTCCTGCACTGATGCACTCACCCAATGATTCCTTGACTTCATCAGTTCTAACACACTAAACCAGCATGTCTCATCCCCCACAAGGGGAGACAACATTCTGGACTTGGTTCTCACCAACATGGGTGACCGCTGCACCACCCCCATAGTAACTTATTCCCTGCTGAGATCAGATCATCCATCTGTCTCTTTCAAAGTTTCTATCCCACCCAATGCCCCCCCCCAGCCATAACCAGGCTAAAAAACTTCTCAAAAGCTGAATACAACCTCCTAAGGGGGTACAGTAGCTTCACACCACTGCCCCCCTCAGAGGATGCAGACAGCTATGCTGAACAGTATGCCAGTGCTTTATACAAGCACCTGTACAACTGCATGGACTCAGCCATACCCAAAGAACTAAGACTTGCTCCTCAAGAAAACACAAAATTATCTGGTGGACATCCCCTATCAACAGGATTTACAACAAAAGGAAGAAACTGTTGTCCAAGGGTAAAAAGACACAAATTCCCAACTGGAAAAACTCCCTCCTGAGCCTCAACAAGCAAATTAGATCACTAGTGAAACCTCCAAAGCCAATTATGAATCATAACTAGCCTCTGAAACAAAGGGAAACCACAAAGCCTTCTTCAGTTACATCAGGAACCTCCATGGCAAAGCCCAGGATTGTTCCGAATTAGTACTTAACAGTACCACTTACAATGATCCTGCTGACTTAGCCAGCCTGCTAGCAGATAGCTTCAGTGCAAACTTTACCTCCCCGTTCCCCCCAAAGGCCCATTCAACATCCCCAATACTTGTTCCACACCTCACATATCCATAGATCAAGTGTTAAAGGCCCAATTCAAGGCAAAGAACACAGCTTCCATGGGACCTGATAGTAGCCCAGGCTGTATTCTGCACCATCTCCAGCAAGAACTAGCTTTGGTACTGAGCACCCTATTCAACCACAGCCTGAGTACAGGCTTTATCCCAGCAGAACGGAGAACTGCCACTATCATCCCCTTGTACACAGGTGGTGCCACTACTGACCCTGGAAACTATTGCCCCATTAGCTTGACAAGTCTAATCTGTAAAGCCATGGAGCGTATTATTATGGCTCTCATAAACAAGGATATAGGTAATCTCAAAGCATTTGACCCCACCCAGTTTGGATTTGTCAAGGGTATATCTTGCCTGTTGAACCTGGTTGACTTCTTTGAGATTGTCACCAAGGCCCTGGATGAGGGAAAGTCAGTATATAAAGTTTACCTTGACTTTGCCAAAGCCTTTGATACAATCCTCCACTCGACATCATCAAAAAGCTAACACAACTTGGGGTAAATCCCTATATCATCAGATGGGGGGCCAAATGGCTCACCAATAGGACTCACAAGGTCAAAAATAGGTGCATCCACCTCCGACAGCAGATCTGTCACTAGTGGTGATTCCCAGGGATCTGTCCTGGGACCCCTACTGTTTGGCATCTACTTCTTAGAGGTCCAGGCAAAGATAAAGGGCCTGTGACTGACCAGGTTTGCAGATGACTGTAAGTTGGGTGCTGTCATTGACTCCCAAATGAACATACTGCAAGAAGGTCTCACAGCAACAAATGACTGGTGCCAAAGTCATGGCCTTAAGTTAAATGCGAAAAAAAATGTATTATTATACCATTTAGCAAAAACACGGCTCCTACTGACTACCACATCATCAGCAACCCCCTAAGCACACAACCTGTGGTGAGAGACCTAGGTACACAGATTGAAAACAATCTCACATTCAACCATCATGTAACGACAGTGGTCAGAAAACCCTTTTACTTGGTTCATCTCATAAGTAAAGGGATTGCATCCAGAAAAAAGGAGGTTATTACCTCTCTGTACTCCTCCTTCATTAGGCCAATAACTGAGTACAGTGCCCCATTTGGTATGTACCTCTCCAAATGCCTGCATCAACTGGAAAGGCCACAGAAATACCTCACAAAGAGAATCCATAGCCTCCAATGCCTGTCCTGTGTGGATAGGCTCAAATCACTATCACTCTACTCGGTATCATACAGATTGCTCAGAGGTGATCTGTGTCTCACCTACAAGACAATCTCGGAGCCTGCCCTACTAGAGATGCTCCATATCCATAAGTCTAACTCCTAGCACATAACCCACTTGAAAGGCCTAAATCTAATATGCAACATCAACAAAACCTGCTGGAGAAATGGGTTTGTTTCCCAGAGGCTGCCCCATCTCTGGAATAGACTCCCCATACATGTCAAACAGAGTACCTCGCTGATCCTCTTCAAGTGCAACCTTGATGAGTGGATGGAAACCACAATTTTGTCCAAGGGGTTCCACCTGTGTCCGTCATTGACAGGGGTGCCAGGTGCTGACTTAGGTTTCTTTTTTTGGGGATAAACTCTTGACTAGGCTTGTAAGGGCCCCAGGGCCATTAGCCTAGTAACTTATTATGATCCTATGGAGAAAGGAGATTCTGCTGATAGGGATGACTGCAATTAGGGATACAGAAAATAGGCAAGAGTGGGAGAGACTGAAGAGAACTGGTAAAGGAACCAAGGTACTGGGAGCAAATAATTAGAGAGGGAAAGGTAACAGACTGGGAAGATGCAAAGAATGTATTTAGACTGCAGGCTAGAGACTGCCTTCCCTATAAAAGAATGATATCAGAGTAAAGGCAAAAAGAAAGGAATAGGGGATCCTAAGTGCAAGACAAGCACTGGTAGAGTTTTTGGTAGGTCTAGAACAGAAGCTATTGTTATAAAAAGGTAATTAGCCGAGCATATAAAATATTACATAATAACGAAACAATGGGAGATATCTGTGTGTGTGTATATATATTTCCTACCAGAAAACTTTGGAAGGCTGGTTCGGCTAACTGACATTTCGGATAACCAACGTTCGGATAATCGACTGCCTACTGCATGGAGGCTGTCAAAAAAGCAATTAGTAGTATACAGTATTTGCCGCTAGACTTTCTCATACTCTACTCTAACTCATATATCTTGATTAGGTGGGTTTTACTTCTGGTCATATTGTAGTTGATAGTTAGATCAAATGCTTTCTCATCATTAAGGAAGTTAATATGAAGGGGAAAATATTGCTTTTAGCCAGATGTGATGATGAGAAAACATCACAAGTCTCTTGGAATTCTTTGTTTGAAGTTTTAAAAGTCATGGGTTCCCCCAGCAATTTGTCACCTTCTGAAAAATATGTATATGTGTGTATATATATATATATCTACACACACACACACACACACACACACACGCATATATATATATATATATATATATATATATATATATATATATATATAGGATCACTACAGAATACCAAAATTCCACAATTGCGAAATTCTGAATCCCGAGGACCAGAATCTTGAGATTGTGGAATCTCGAACGTAGTGAATGGGGATTGCCGTACACTGCTGAATGGGAACTTTGATGTTAACTCCACTGTAGTGTGATCTTAGAGTTGGTATATTTAAGTTGCAGGGGGTGTGGTGGGTGCAGGGGGGCTTGCCCCCCTGCATACATGTTAGAATAGTTTGTTGTATGTTTTACTTTTTTCAAGTTTCGAGATTCTGCAATCTCGAGATTCTGGTCCTCAGGCTACAGAGTCTCGGGATTGTAGAATTTCAGTATTCCATAGTGATTTCACATATATGTATATATATATATATATATATATATATATATATATATATATATATATATATAAATAAATAAATATATATATATATTATATGTGTGTGTGTGTGTGTGTGTATATATATATATATATATATATATATATATATATATATATATATATATTTTTTTTTTTTTTTTTTGTGTGTGTGTCATACCTCTCAGCCTCTTACAGCAGGAAATCTGGACAAAGCCATAAATAAAAGTGGGATGAAGGCCCAAAAATAGGGACAATTTTTAAATATTACTTTTACAAACTTAGAACGTTGATAGAATAGCAGGTTATGCATTAGCATAAATTTTCTGAAGGGTATGAAGTCCGAAACTCAAATGTCTGTCATTACTTTATAACTTTAATCTTTAATGCTTTGCCACTAATTTGCCATTAATCCACAATTTTATGAAAAAACTGACCAAAAATATGAGGCAAAAATCTGGACATTCTGCGAATATCTGTACAGTTGAGAGGTATGATGTGTGTGTGTGTGTGTGTGTGTGTGTGTGTGTGTGTGTGTGTGTGTGTGTGTGTATGTGTGTGTGTATCTATATCTATATATATATATATATATATATATATATATATAGACAAAAGTGTCCTTTCTCCCCTCTGTTATTCACCCTACACATAGAGCCTTTAGCTCAATACTTAAGATAGTCACGTAAGAGAGGAATAATTGTGGCTGGACATCATGGAAAGGTTTCCCTCTATGCTGATGATCTTCTGGTGAACTTTGTGAATCCCAAGTAACCTCCATGGAGTTCATAGTTTCATAGGTGTGTTCTAGGCTAACGACCGCCAAGGCCTTTTTAAGCATAGCCATGCATCCCAAACCTCTGACAAGTTCTGGTACCCTTGATAAGTGTAAGTAAGGGCTTGGGAAATGAAACATTTACAAGCAGGAGCCTGGGAGATGAACCATTAAAGACACAGGTGCCAAATCAGGGATGCATTTCCTGTTCCCCATCCAATTGTGCAAATTAGATTTGAACTGGATTAGGGAGGAACTCTGCTTCACATCACTGGGGAGCCTGTTCCAGAGAAGGAGTAGTTTCTGGCAGTAGCATAGCTATGGTGGGGTGAGAGAGGCAACAGCCCCTGACACAAAGTGTTGTGGAGGTTGATCTGCTGGTCCCAATCTTTAATGCAATACATGATTTTAAAAGGTGGTATTGCATTTGCCGTCAAACCTGAGCACTTTAGTGCTCTGTGTGTGGCTTTTATCTGTAACAAATTGCTGCATTGCTGCAAACATATATATATATATATATATATATATATATATATATATATATATATATACAGTTGATTATTAAGAAATATTTCTTGTTTACTGCAGTGATATACAAGACGATAACTTTATACTGAAGTGACAGTCCAAGAAACAAGTGCAGTGGCACGTCCTTTTTAGATACATAAACTTTTGTCTGAATTTAGTGGTCTGTTATTTTTTAACATACTTTGGGAGGTGGTTCCAGTTGGTTAGCATAGTCATACTAAAACTTTTACCAATATTAGGGTGAATGGAGGCCTTTGAAAAGTTAGGCTATTGTCCTGTCTGTGGAGGCTATACTGGGTGTTCTTTGACATTAGGTTATTTGTGTATTGATGTAATATTTTATGCTTTGTGTATTGATGTATCACTGTTTGATCTATAAGTGGAATTGAGCACTCCTTGGGACTCCTCCAGAAAAAGAAACTCTGGCTCAGTGGGACTACATGATTATCAAATTTAAAATAAAATAAAATAAAGTGGCATTTGATGCCAAGAATTTCTGAATTGGTAGTGCATTGAGGAAAAACAGTGGTGTGTGGCATGGTTCATGAGGTGATATACAAGCTGTTCATGGAAATGTTTGGTCTCTAACGGAGGTAGGTACAGAGTCCTATATTTTAGGGCTTAGTACTGAAAAAAAACATTTGTTGTTGCTGTAAAAATTTGCTTTAGGGATGTCATCAGTTTTGAAGGGAAGACTTTCTTTCTGATAAGATGAAGCAGTAACTGAAAGGCTGTATTCTAGTTGTGCTGGTAGCTTATCTCTATCACTGGCTGATCTACAGTAACTTCATGTGAAAGAATTGTGAGATTTCAAAAATCAGAATAGTTAATGTTGGCCTTTGTTTGCTGAAAATTATGCTGAAAGGTGAGATACTGGTTTGCTTATTTATTTATATTTGTTTACCAGGGTAGTACACTGATCAATATTGACCAACTTTAGGCTCTGCTCAAGTGATATACAAAAAATTCCAAAAAAACCCCCAAAAAACAGAAATGTAAGCAATAACAAAGTAGTTCAGACTAATGATGTAGAAGTAACTGTGTATATACGTTCTAGGGAACAAGCATACTGCAATGTACAATCAAGCAAAATGTAATGTATAACATATACGTTAGTTTCTAAAGCGGGTAAATCTTCAGTGAATCCTGAGAGGGAAGAGACTCAGAAAGGAAAAATGTTAGGTGATATGTCCTGTGTTGAAGCAGGAGCATTTGGCTTGGGTAAAGTGTTTTCTGATTCGCATTTTGAATTTGGAATAAATGTTGATTTCCTTAATGTCAATGGGTAGACCTTGCCAAAGAGTAGTTGCCTGAGAGGAGAAAGCATGTGAAGTGCTGTGGACTTTGGCTCTAAAATAAATGAGAGTTGGTGTGGCTTATGAGTAGTGCCTCAGGTTGTATGAGGAGGCTTTTTCTTGACGTGTAGCTTCAAGGGGAGTAAATGTGTGCAGCTGGAGTAGTTTATAAAGTTTGGATCCTAACAGTAGGTTAGCTCTTTGCTTTATGGCTGAGACAGATAGCAAGGTATTTCAATAATAAGGTGATTTTCATGGCTTCTCCACTGTGTCCATAATAGCTTCATTTAGGGGAATTTACTTGAGACAATAGGTTTGGTTTTGGAGAGACTGATTACCAGTTCTTGGCTTTGTAGTCAGCCTGATATGCTACTGAGGTCTTGTGCAAATTGTTGTTTGATAGCTGGCTGTGGGTACTGGTCAGTATTTGTAAATTACTTTATCCCTAGCATACAAAATTATATTGAGGGAAGGGTGGTCAAGAGGAGAGGAGAGGATTTAATAAAGACAGGTAACTGTAGTGGGTGTGGGAGTGCAGATGGAGCTAATGTTAATTTACAATGACTTTTGTTCAAGACAGCTTGTGAAACAACTTAGGACTCTTGTTCCAATGCCAAAGGGTTGTAATGATTTTTATAAGGAGTTGATGGGTGACCTTATCAAAAGCTATGGTCAGGTCAGTAAAGGCTACTCTGCTTAGATGATTTATGTCATTATTTTTGAGAATATTTTTGTTAAAATCCATAGGCCTCTCATGGTACTTTTAATAGTTCAATAAATGTGGCATTATCTTGAAAATACGGTGTGCTTATGAAGATACTCACAAGCCAGGAAATGGGTTACTTTTCAAAGAATTTTTTCCTAAAACTAGTAGAGCAGAAATGGATGTGTAGTTTATCTATTTATTTATTGAGATTTGTTGACTGGGAAAGTCCACTGGGCCAGAAATTGCCATTTTCAGTGGTGACCTGGGAGAAAAGCTCCACAGTTACAGAACATTTTAGATAACAATTTATACATTATAAAATGTAAAACAAAAACAAAAATAAAAAGGTCAATTTTAGACATTTTTAAATTTCTGATTAGACAGTATTAATTGTAGCAGTCACAAATGAAAAAAATCTTAGACATAAGGTTGACATGAACCAAGTAGGAGTTTTACAATCACTATGACTTGGTCTAAGAAAATTAAGACTGAATGTAACAAGAAATATTTTATAGATAGTAAAAGTTCAAATAAATAGTAAAAGTTAAAATACATAGTACTAGAGGGGACACAGAGGCTTACAGAGGGGAAAAGATTGATTATTAGGAGGTTAGGGTAAGTTGGGTAAGTAGCAAAAGCTAATTTAAGGCGGTTTATTCATAATAGTACAGGAACAGACTTGGTTATTGAGGTATAGTTCTGTCAGTGTTTTTTTGAAAGTTATTACTGAGTCTAGTTGAGTGATAGAGTGAGGAAGGGCATTCCATAGTTTAGCAACTGCATGGAAATAGAGGCATCGTCTGGCTCTTTTGTTGGGTTTAGTTACAAATAGAAGTTGTTTTTTGGAGGAACTAAGGATATGATTTGGGGTGTATGCTTGTATTATTGTTTGAAGAGATGGGCAGTAATTAGGGTTATATAGCAATTTGTGGGTAAGAGTAAACTGGGTAAATTGTAGGTAATGGGGGAAATCGAGCCAGTTTATAGATTTCTTCTAGTTGACTAAAGAATTAGGTGATGATGATGATTTAGATGGCAGTCAAATTACATTACAAAGGAAATATTGGTATATGCAAATTCCAGCAAGGGACAATTGTGGTTAAGCTTCTTGATGGCCAATACATTTTCAGCTTGGCACTAATCTATGAACCTGCATGTCTTACTAGGCCATCCCATCACTGTCTTTATAATTTACTGTGATATAGTGGATGCGTGAGGTAATGGGACATTCGATGGTCATTACATTCCATACCTTCACATCACTGTGCTTAACAAAATGCATAAAGTATGCCCATGCTGCACTGTAAAGGTAAGTATGGAAAATGCCATCCTGAGGACTGCGTGTTGGTGGTGGTGATGGCCCCATTAAATACAACTTCCTAATTCCTTAAGTTATTCTGTCATAAATCGGGTTGCTACCTTTTCATATGCCAAAAGTGGGCCATTTTTTTTATTGTATTATATTTGCAGGACAAACCATAGTCACAATTAGTGCAAAGGACTGGAATTTGCATTTTGCTAAACTAAAAACTCACTATTGTAGAATATGAGTTGTTTTTGCCGCTTCACATATTATTAGGGCATTCTGGATACAAAAATAACCTTTTATGCAAATACTAGAAGAAATTTAAGAAATAATGTTTGCCCTAAACTCTCAGGACATATGGCATGAGTCTCGCTGACCCCGCAGGACACAATGGCCTAAACAGGGAAAGTCCCAAAATATATGAATAAATTAATTAACTTACTAACCAAACTTTCTGGTTGTTTCTTTCTTTTTTGGAGGTGGGGATGTTTTCTGACAAACAACTCTGTAACTTTAAGAGCTGACAGAAAACTACAATCGATTCACCCATGATCAACATCAGACCCTTGATTTATGGATAATGAAGGGGTGGATTCTGCATAACGTTTAAAGTCTTTTCTCATATACAGAAAGTATAGGGTTTGATTCTGACCTCCCAGTTATTGACTAGTGTTAAAATAGTCCTTCAGGGAGACTAGCCTATTATTCACCTGTGAACCTATAGAACACAGCACTCAATCCTCTATCTCCAAAATGTGGATGACCACCTCTCCTAAGGTGGAACAAATAGTCACTTGCTAACAAATGTATTACTAACAATTTTAATGTGTAACAGGAATTTTTAAGACTCAAAATGAGGAACTGATTTAGTCTGTTGAATCTTAAAAATTATTTTTTTAAGACTCAAAATAAGAAACGGAGATCTGGCAGTCAAAGTTGAGCAGATGACAAGGATATCTATGAACGTTATTGAGCTGCTTCCTGTAATCATAGGTTCATACTAGGCTATCTGCCCTAGGGCATTTATAAGCCTAGCCAGAGTGTGTGTGGCTTTTACCACCCCTTAGGATGAGAATACTATACCCATTAGTTTGCTGTGCCTCTGTCCAGCAGTGACACAGAGATGATTCCCGGGGTAAACCTACGATCTCCCATCCACTCGTCAAGATTTCTCTTGAACAGAGTCAGTGAGGGGCTCTGCCTCACATGGACTGGGATTCTGTTCCATAGTGTAGGGAGTCTCTGGGTGATGAATCTGTCCCTCCAGCACGTCCTATTTATATCTGTGTTGAGGTTTAAGTCTCTTGCTCTCATGGCTCTGGTGGATTTGGATTTTTTGAGGTGGAGCATGTCCATTAATTCCGGGTTGGACATGGCCTTGTATGTCAGGCACAGATCACCTCTGAGCAGACGGTATGCGACTGAATAGAGCTGGAGTTTCTTCAGTCGGGCAGTGTATGACATATGTTTGAGCCCCTTTATCCTTTTGGTGAGGAACTTCTGGGGTCTTTCCAACTGCTGCAGGTGTTGGGTAAGGTACATTCCGAATGGGGCATTGTACTCAATCATTGGTCTGATAAGTGAAGAGTACAGGGGTACAATGACCTCTCCTGATCTGGATGTGAATCCCTTCATGATCAGGTGGGCAATGTAGAAGGTCTTCCTAACCACTTTGGCAATGTGAGTGTCAAAAGAGAGGTTACTGTCAACTTGGGTCCCCAGGTCCCTGATAACTTCTTCCGTGTTTAATGGATTACCACCTATGTGGTAATTAGGGGTTACCTTGTTTTTCCCAAAGGGTATGACTATACATTTTTGGCATTTAGCTTAAGGCCATGACTCTGGCACCAGTTATCCATTTCTATGAGACCTCTCTGGAGGATGTCTGTGTCTGATGGAGTGTCAATTATGGTGCCCAGTTTGCAGTCATCTGCAAATTTTGTCAGCCACAATCCCCCTATGTTTGCCTACACTTCAGAAAATAAATGCCGAACAAGAGGGGCCCAGGACTGAGCCCTGTGGGACACCGCTCGTGACCGGCTTAGAGTCTGACATGGCACCAGCAACTCTAACCCTGTGGGTTCTGTCCTTGAGCCAGTTTGCAACCCATCTTGTGACATATGGGTTTACATCTAAGCTGGTGAGCTTTTCTATGATGCCCGAGTGGGGTATTGTGTCGAACGCTTTTGCTAGGTCAAGGTAGGCTGTGTGAACTGCCTTACCCTCATCAATTGCCTTAGTGACTGTTTTGAAAAAGTCGACCAAGTTCAAGAGGCAGGATCTGCCCTTGACAAAGCCAGATTGGGTAGGATCCAGTGTCTGTAGGTCCCCAATGTCTTTATTTATGAGTTCCATTATGATCCTCTCCATAGCTTTGCAGACAAGGCTCGTCAAGCTTATGGGGCGGTAATTTCCAGGGTCCGTAGAAGCACCGCCTTTGTGGAGTGGGACCACAGTTGCCGTACGCCATTCTTTGGGTACGTATCGTGTAGTAAGGCTAAGATTAAACAGCAGCCTTATGTGTGGGTTTAGTTCCTCATTGAGTTCGTGTAGCACACAGCCGGGGACACCGTCCAGTCCCATTGATGCTGTGTTTTTTGCTTTAGAGAGAGCAGCTCTCACCTGGGCATCTGAGATGTTTGGGAGGCTAGATTCTGGTGGGATAGATATTTCTCCTTTTGGGGGGGGGGGGGAGAAATTTGCACTGAACCTGTCTGCCAGTATGTTGGCAATGTCTGTGGGTTCAGTGATTTTTGTATCATTTTGGACTAATTCTGAGCATATCTGGGAGTTTCCACCCAGGTTTCTAACATAGCTAAAGAAGGCCTTATGATTGTATTTTGTGTCATTAGCGATTTTTCTCTCAAAGTTGGCCTTGGATGATTTTATGAGTGATCGTAGTTTGCTAGTAGTGATCAGAGATGCCTTCCCTTTTAGGGATTTTGCTCTGTCATGTAGTAGCTTTCTCCTCTTGTTGTAGAGTTTGTTTATGGCTGGGGTCCACCAGACTGGGCCTGCCTTTGGTGGAAAGGGTCTTGATTTTATTAGGGATTGCTTGATCCATACATTCCTGGAGGTGCTCGTAGAAGGCATTTGTAAGGGTTTCAGCAGCGTGGGTTGTGGTTTCCACTGGCTCGGGGCCTTGAAGGATACCACTCCAGTCTTAAGAAGTGTGAAGTTTGCTTTTGAGAAGTTCTTCACTGTGGTCTTTTTTGCTGGGGTTGGGGGCGGGATGTGAATCTCCAGTGAGATTAATTTATGGTCTGATCTCACCAATGAGGGATATACTTCCGGTGTGGAGCATTTTGTCCCCATGTTTGTGATGATCAGGTCTAGTATATTTTCTCCTCTTGTGGGAATGGTAGCTAGTTGTTCCATAGCATTTGAGTTTATGAACTCCAGGAACCTTTGGGCTAGGGTGTTGGGGCTTGAGTAATGTTCCCAGTCTATATTTGGGTAGTTGGAGTCACCCAATATGATGGTGTTTGGAGAGACATTCATACTCTCCAGTGTCTACAGGAAGGCTGTGTGGGTTTCCTGAGTTTGAGAGGGTGGTCTGTAGCATGCTACAAACTGTAGGGCAGTTTTACCTATGGTTAATTGCACCTGGATGGTCTCCGATGCTTTGTGCGTTGCCACTAACCTGGAGGTGTGGGTATCCTTTATGAATATGGATACTCCCCCTCCTTTTGTGGTTCGGTCCGGATTTTGGGGCCGGAACGCATGATATGAGGTATAACCTGATAGTGCTGGGGTGCTCTCAGGAGCCTTGAACCAGGTTTCAGTCACAGCACAGATATCGATGTTCTCCATACTGAGGAGGGCTTCGAGGGCGTGCATCTTGAGGTTTAGACTTCTGGCATTGAGCAGTATTACCCTTAGTTTTTCTCCATTTTTGTTTTCTAGGGTGGTAGGTTTATCATTTGAGCCTTGCCTAAAAAAGGCACTATGGGGGTGGCAAGAGCCTTTGCCAATATCCGCAAGCCCAGGGGTGACAGGTGCAAGCCATCCCTTGCGAAGCAGCGTGGCTTGTCAAGCATGTCATCCCAGGCAGACAGACATTGGATCCCCTTAGAATGACACCAGTAATTAAGCCAATTATTAAAGCTGATCATTTTGTCTCTGTATTGTGGCATCATTCTTGGTGAGGGTAGGATACTGCTCAGGGTCAGGGTCATACCGGCCTGGGCTACATAATCTGAGAGCTCCTCTATGTCTCTTTTCATGTAGTCCAGGGAGGTACGTCTCAGGTCGTTCACACCGGCATGGACAATGACTGAATCATACTTGTACTTGCTGTGGAGTGACCTGAGTGCTTGTGTTATGTGGCGGATTCTAGCGCCTGATAGGCAGCTTACTGTGATCTTTTCCTTGTTCAGTCTGGTGAGTGGGACGTCAGTGTGTCCGACTATGGAGTCACCTATAACAAGTGTGTCTGGCATTGTGTTTGGCCTTAAGGGCTGTGACTGTTTAGCACACTGACTTTGAGAACTATGTGTTGCATGTCTTATGTCTTTAATTCCAGCAACTTCCATTTACCTACTAATAATTTGAGCAATTATCTAAATTTGATAGTACTCTTGGGTCGTTCCTAAAAATGATGACACTTGTGCCCAGTGTGTTAACTAATAAAATGTTCCTCATATTAAGCATACCTCTCAACCTCTTAGAGCTAGAAATCTGAAAAAAGCCAGAAATAATGGGGATACAAAGGCTCAAAAATAGGGACTTTTTTTATATTGCTTTTACAAAGTTCATAGTATAACGGGTTTTGCATTAGCATGACTTTTATGATGAGTACAACGTTTGAAACTCAGATGTCTGTTATTATTTTCTGATTTCAATCCTCAATGACATACCAACGATTTTCCAGAAATCCCAAATTTTATGCGGAAATGACCAAAAATATGAAGCAAAAATCTGGACAGCTGGGAGTTATGAATTTAGTAAGCCACTGCTGAGCAGTACCCTAGAAAAGGTCCGTTGCCTCACGTTACACCCTAAACAAAATATAAAATTATGAAAGTTGTCTGTTAATGCCCGGGTTGTGCCTTCCTGAAACTCGCCTGTTGTAATCAGTGTACTCTCCCATTAAACAAATTAAATACATGTGAATACGCACGGCACATTCCACGTTTTTTGCACTACTGCCACAGTTCCTTGAAATGTCGTCTCAACAGCGCTCACACGTAAGAGCAGGCAAATAAGGTCACTTATTGTGCAATAAACTCGCAACTTCACGGCTTGGTAATGAATGTATCTTACTGCTTCGTAGCGTGTCGACAAAGTTACTGCACTTAAAATCAGACACGCACGTAGTCAACCTTTTCACACACAATTCTAAACTGAATTCATATCACTCAATTGTTCAGACTTTTGCCTCATATTTTTAGTCTGTTCCTCATAAAATCTGTGGTTTTCTAGCAAAACTCCCGAGTATTGAAATCACTATACAGTGACATATATATATATATATATATATATATATATATATATATAAAAGCTTCAGACTTCGTTTACTTCAGAAAAGTGCAAGCACAAATTCTGTTCTTCGAGCAACTTTCTAACTACATGAGAGCAATATTTAAAATGTGTCCCTATTTTTTTTTTCTTGGGTGGGGGGGTCCTCCTATTATTTTAGGCCTTGTCCAGATTTCTTGTGCTAAGAAATTGAGAGGTATGCTGTAAGAGTTCTCTATAATGTCAAACTGGCACATATTTAATGTATGTTTCTCGTTTTCTTCAGAGAAAAATCATCACATATAAAATATATGAGGCAATTTACGCTACATACACTACACTGTTTATGCTAATAAAGAAGAAACTTTTTTGTTAAAAAACCCCCTCAACATCTATGCCCGATGTGAATTTACCCCTTTCCCGTTAACCCCGGCATAACAGGAAGTGACGTACAATTCGGAAATGGGGACTTGGTGCAAGACCAAGAGGGGGCGGGTTATATTAGAGGTGGAGCTTGTTGCTCCTCTTTGCTTTTTGTGTTGAAGGTTGTCTTTCTTTCTTTCTGGCCTGTTTATCGCAAACCAAGGGCAGGCTGCAGCTGTATTTTGAGGATTTGTCATTCAACCTAGCACTTGATTTGTACCTGCTTCAGTTTTGAATAGATCCTAAGGTAATTCTGGTGTCTCGAGTTGCCTGGCTGTAATTGTCAGCGATTAGGACTGTTTGGTAGGAGATTATCAACATCATTTCCAAGTTTGGATCTTGTCTAGTATGTTTGCTTTTTGTTTACAAAAGAACAGCAAAAACAAGTTATTGTTGGAGACTGACATTTAGAGGCGAACCTTATCGATGTATATGTTCCAGTCATTAAGCTGTCAATGTGCATTGCGTTAATCTGAACCTGTCACGAACAGGTAGAGTGTAACCAATTAGCTCTGGAATATTTCTTATGGTGCTGTGTTGTATTTCCTTGTTATTGTATAGGGGTATCATTTTGTATTGTGCAATGAAGGACCCTAATGTGTCTTAATATTGCATTCCACCTCTGCGCTGCGTTTTTTTTTTCAGTTTTATGAGGTGAATAAACTGAAGAGTAAGATGCAGTAAAGTGTGGCACTTTGGAATGTGGTACTTTGGTTTTATTACTTGTGGAACTTTTAGTTTAGTTAGCATCCCAAGAGACCCTTTGTGAGGGGAAGCACTTCACTGTGTAATAGGCTCTTGCTAGAGCTAGTTATTTTCCCTTACATTTAGAATGTATTTGATGTGACAGTGGTACCCCTTTATTTTTTGTCTTAAAATGCTGTTACTAAGACCTATCTTGTGTTTAGTAAAATAGCTACATACGCTGTGTGCCCAGGTAGGAAGGCTGATTCTTGGATGCTTTATTGCCATGAATTTGACACCAAGTTTTGCTCTTCCTTGGTTAGTCTTTATATTTATGTAATCTCAGGTGAAGTTTACAACTGAACTGTTTTACACTTCCCCCACATATAGTTGGATACCATGGGTGGTTTCTCTAAACTTGATTGCGACAGGCACGTGTTTGAGAATGAATATTTGTAGTGTCCCACTGTTAAAGAACCCCATCCACTAGTTATCATGGTAGTCTGTTGCCTTTGATCATTAAAGTGAGGCATGAAGTGTGCCTGCAACCAGGCAAGTTTAAAGCGAGAAATCGTTGTATCATGATATATAAGTGAAGCCATCCTTTCATTTAAACTAGAAGTAGGTAGTACCACTTGAAATATAATATTGGCATCTTGGGTTCGTGAGCATAGATGCCAGACTATGGTTTTGGTAAGGTTTATGGCTAGGGTTGCACAGGCCCTAGGGCCGATAGCCTAGTACCAACCTATGAGATTGAATTCAATGCATGTTGTGAAGGTGCACGTTAATGCTGTGAAAGAAGTTAATGAATCACAGTTACTCATCTATTTGGTACTTTTGCCCTCTTACTACTTGATCCATGTTGACAACTCATGAATTAACGAGAATGCGACAGGGAATTAGGTAACAAAAAGAAAGTAGATAAGGCTGCTGTATGAATAGTTAAAGATGGTAATAAAGGAACTGCGGCAGAGTGCAGTTTCATATTGGCTGATTGTTAGAAGCTGCACTTCCACACAATAAGGAGCTGTCCTAGGGTGTTAGTTGGCTTTGTGTTATAATTGTAGCTGTCTGGTATCCCTGATTTCACTTCAGACCAGACCATTGCTCCTTTACTCGTATTACAAATGGATTTTTATTGTCCTGGAAAATGCATATTAATACAAATCCTTGTATTTTATTTGTTTTGTTATCTAAGTGCATAATCCTTAGGATTAAAACATGTTCCTGATTTTGAGGTCTTTGTCCTTCATTGCATGGGTTCATAGGTAGTTATTAGATGTGTAATCTTGGAGACCTTTGAGGAGACTAGCCTAATTTCTCAATTTCCAGTGAACACTCTCTGGTTTAAGTGACTTGCTTAGAGTCATGTAATAAGCAAATGAAGGCTAAGGGAATCAAACCCCGGACTCCAGGAATTGGCTTATTAACAGGTCATATATGCTAACTACCAGACTAAAACTTTATCCTAATAGGATAACCGTTAGTTTCATAGGTGTTTACTAGACATGTAGTCTAGGAGACCACTGAAGAGCCTATACTGTCTAGATAAATGACTTGCTCTGGTTCACAGAGTAGGCAGTTGTCAAGTGGTGGCTGAGGTACTCAAACCCTAGACAAAAGGAAGATGCTTGTTAACAGTTTATAGGGTAAGTCTTCTGATTTTTGAGTGAAGAGTGAGAGCTTTGTTATTTGTTAGGGTTTGCCATCCAGTAAAAAAAAGAAGTATTTTAAGCAGACTTACAAAATTAGAATTAGTCATTGGACTTGGGCGAATGGCTTAGAAGTTATTTTTGTCATTGGGTTATATATTATGCACTGTTGGATAAATGGAGAAAATCTTGCTTTAAAATGTCTGTCAACATCTTCAGCGTTACCTATTAGACTAGTAAAGACTGTGACTATGGAATTTGGGCTTCACGGGTGTTGGGTCTCATGGTCATTATTTAGTTCCATAGTCTTACAATTTGTTATATTCTGCAATGATCGGAGGTGTTTTATGCAGAGGTACTGCTTTCTTTAAATGCACGACCACTGTTTTTTAAAGAATACATTGGCTACAGTTTAATCCTGTTTGCTGTAACAGTTTTCACATTTTAGGGATGCATTTTATTTTAATTTATTTTGCATAGCAATTGAATTTAACTCTGTTTCCATAAGCAGTAAGGTAAGATAGTGCATTATGGTGGGTAATAAATAACATGCTTTGTGATGTATGAGAGAGACTACAAAGTTGAGGCCATCATACATTCAAGAAATGAAGCTTTATGCTGCTGCAGTTTATCAAATGCCTTCTTACAGCTTATATGTATTTGTTTTAATATTTATTTCATTTTATCCTGCAATGTAATGACTTTAAAATGCTCTTTTTTTTTTTAACTTAAGCAGAAGTGCTTTTTTACCTTGCTTGCTTTTTGTTTGTGTGTCAGGTGATTGTAAAATAACTTAAGTTGAGATGATTACAAGTTGGGATACTCTATTTTTTTCTTTAATATTTAATATAATCTGCTTGCTCTTTCCATCTTGGGGCCATTGCCTAATTCTGAATTCTAATAGCTGAATAGGCATTACCGATACAAGCTGCAGATAGAAACAAGGATGGAAGTGTAAAGGTGATGCCGTGCACACATTTAGACCAGCTGCTGTACAGACGGGGACTAAAGGTGGAGTTGTCTATATTTACATCAAAAATAAGTAAACCTCAAGGCTGGTCAAGTAATGCACTTGAGCATCTTCACATTCAAATCACTTTGGGAAACTGCCATGCCATTTCCTTGCAAGCTGTAGGCCCCCCTCTAAGCCATGACATGTATTTGAACTTAGCACTCAACGTCCAACTTAATACCATATTCATCGGTGATTTTAATTACCCCACTGTTAACTGGGAATCCAATACAGCACTAAATGTGCAGGCACAGTGTTTCCTTTATTTTGTAAACACAAACTCCCTGGACCACATTGTCAGTATACCGACCAGGTGTGCAAACATACAGGATCTGGTCCTCACTAATATAGGAGAGTGCTGCACACCCCCTAGTGTCCTGCCTTCTCTGTTAAGGGCAGACCACAAAATGGTCTTCTGAAGTAAAAAAAATAAATCCTGGAACCACAGCTAACCTTGGAATGTTCATGAACTACTCAGACTAACTTCCTACAATTAAGTAATAACCTGGCAAAATTTCAAGCCCTCAAACTTTTAGAACACTGCTGGTGGAATCATAGCATCAGTAGGCCATGCAAAAGGAGGAGGAAAATCATGGCAAAAACTAGGAAGTGTACTACCCAGCAGGATAAGAGCGCTCAAATCAGACTAAACAAATAACTCGGTGACAGATAAAGTCTACCAAAGTTAAATTTTGAGATATATTTGGCCTCTCAGGCCAGGGACAACCATGAGGCATTCTTTAGCTATGTCTGCAACATCAAAGGCAACAAACCTTTGTGTGTGAAGCTCAGTGTTGATGGAGCCACCTACCCTGAGTCAGAAGATATAGCAAATCTAATGACTGACAAATTCATCTTGCAGTTTTACCCCTCTTTCCTCCTCAACCTTTCTTCAGGAAATGCCAACAAATATAACTCCCCCTAATATCACTAGGGAACAGGTCCTTAATGCTCTCTCTAATGCCAAGAATACTGCAGCAATGGGCCCAGGCAGTATTCCAGGATGCCTTTTACAAAGCTTGAAACATGACCTATCAGACCCTCTGGAATTGCTGTTTAGCTGTAGCCTCCAGTCTACCAGGGTCTTGGCTTCATCTATGGCTTTTTGGAAAGGGGTGTATTCTAAAAATATTCTTGAAGCTGCTACTTGGTCCTCTGCACATACTTTTACTAAGCACTATAAGCTTGATTCCTTCTCTGGTCCTAGCAAAACGTGATCTAGATATAATCTCCATGGGCCCCTACACCTTTCTCTTTCTTCCTCTCAAACATGGTTAGCAATGGTAATCTACCCATGTGGCTAAGGCTACTGCAGCAGTGATCTATATGAAGGACATAGTACAGTTGTGTAAGCTGAACTTGCCATAACAATAGATGTTCATATGATCACTTCTGCAGTAGTCGCTTCCTCTCTCCATCCTCCTTGGTTTTGGTGTGTTTTTATGCCAGGGTGTGGATATTTTTTAGTTTTTGTTATTCCCAACCTTGTCCTTTTGGGGCTCAGCCTCCATCTATCTGCTGGAAGGAAAGCTTTGTGTCCAAACATTTCTTTGGTCAGCTCATCTCAAGCTGTTTGCCAGTTTGGGTGTATGGAAGGTACACTGAAGCTTTGGAAACTGTCTGGCTGTTATATCCTTGGTAGGATGCTACTTCTGTACCCAAGGCTACTGGAGCAGTGAGCATTTGAACATCTGCTGTTATGGTAGGTTCAACTTGCACAACTGTACTTTCTGTCTGCAGGACAGAAGTGTCAGTGGCCTTCTGTGGCATGTGCAAACATGTCTACTATCAGTCATGTTTATGCATGAGTAAATGCTTGATATGTGTGATGTACAATGTGGCAGAGGGAGTTGCCTGAGCTGCAGCATCCAACATTGCCTTTTGCTAGTAATCCCAACTGTACCTTCATTCACCAAGGACACAAACTTTTCAGACTTTTTTTTTTTAAGGTCCCCACCTCTTGAAAACAAAGTCCACCGACTCCTACAGAAAGTGGGGAAAAACATGCCAATCCCTGAATGCTATGCAATAAAGAGGCATCAGTACTGAATGTGGTTCAGACACAGCACACAGCAGATACAGCATCAGGAAACTGCTAGGGAAAAACAAACCCTCTAAAGTAGTTTTCAGTCGGGCCACCCCAAGGGTAAGGATTCTTTGCATTATGTAGGGGGCTGCAGTAAGCTATTTTGGAGACTTGCCTGAGTGCCTCTTTCTGGAGAAAGTAGAAGGTTGAATTCTGCTTTACTTTTCCACATGTAAACTAATTATCAAAGATAAGCTGGTGAGAAAATAGTATCCATAGAAAGATTGTGTATTCCCTTTGTACTCCACCACAGTACCTTTCTCTCTGATTGGACTCTAAGGAGGACATATGAAGCCTCTTTTAAAATGTCCAGGAGGTGTGACCCAACTAGAAAGTCTCAGGGTCTTAGGATATTAGCCCATATTCTTTTTTTGGTGTTAGAGAAGATAAAGGGCCTCAGACCAGTACTGGGTCTTAGAGGCCTAGATTCCTTTGTCCAAAAATATTTTTTTCCCATGTTCTTAGTACAGTCAAATTGTTCCATTGTTGTCCAAAGGACATTCTGTTTGGACCTTCAAAATGTCTAACTCCACATGAAAATTGCCAACCAGACAAGACAATATGTGTTTCTGCTTCAGATCCAGTCATTATCCTTCCGGACTTTCTTCCCAGGATATTCCCTAAGGGTATTTCTGTTGTAGCAACTCTTCAGATGTGAAGGAGAGTGTTGCTCATCCTTTGACCCAGATGTTCCCACCATTGAGGTGCTGAATTGTTAAAGATTGTTTCTTTCTCTCTGAATAAGTCAGTATTGCAGAACCCCATGTGGGGACAAAATACGGTCTTCTTTTCATTGGCTATTATCTTATGTTTCCTTTTTCTTGCTCCAGTAGAGGTTACAGTCCTTTCAGAATGCAGTCGTTTTTTTCCCAAGTGTTCTTGTTATGCGTATGTGACAAATAATCTCATACAACAATTTGGTTAGTAACTAAATGATAACGTTTATCATTTAAATATTAATGTGTACTGCAGTTTGACCATTTGGATTGCTTTGTGACACCTATATGCAACACTGATTCCGCATTTTATATAGTTAATTTCTGTGTGTGCCTTTACCTTACTTTTGCTATCTTCTTTTACACTTTGTGCTCTGTCCCTTCACTGTCCTTCTTCCTTTCTTACTCAATCTCTTCCTGTTGTTCCCTGTATTGTTTTTTGCACTACTGCCACAGTTCCTTGAAATGTCGTCTCAACAGCGCTCACACGTAAGAGCAGGCAAATAAGGTCACTTATTGTGCAATAAACTCGCAACTTCATGGCTTGGTAATGAATGTATCTTACTGCTTCGTAGCGTGTCGACAAAGTTACTGCACTTAAAATCAGACACGCACGTAGTCAACCTTTTCACACACAATTCTAAACTGAATTCATATCACTCAATTGTTCAGACTTTTGCCTCATATTTTTAGTCTGTTCCTCATAAAGTCTGTGGTTTTCTAGCAAAACTCCCGAGTATTGAAATCACTATACAGTGACATATATATATATATATATATATATATATATATATATATATATATATATATATATATATATATATATATAAGCTTCAGACTTCGTTTACTTCAGAAAAGTGCAAGCACAAATTCTGTTCTTCGAGCAACTTTCTAACTACATGAGAGCAATATTTAAAATGTGTCCCTATTTTTCTTCTTGGGGGGGGGGGGGTCCTCCTATTATTTTAGGCCTTGTCCAGATTTCTTGTGCTAAGAAGTTGAGAGGTATTCTGTAAGAGTTCTCTATAATGTCAAACTGGCACATATTTAATGTACGTTTCTCGTTTTCTTCAGAGAAAAATCATCACATATAAAATATATGAGGCAATTTACGCTACATACACTACACTGTTTATGCTAATAAAGAAGAAACTTTTTTGTTAAAAAAACCCCTCAACATCTATGTGTTCAGCTCATCTCAAACTGTTTGCCAGTTTGGGTGTATGGAAGGTACATTGAAGCTTTGGAAACTGTCTGGCTGTTATATCCTTGGTAGGATGCTACTTCTGTACCCAAGGCTACTGGAGCAGTGAGCATTTGAACATCTGCTGTTATGGTAGGTTCAACTTGCACAACTGTACTTTCTGTCTGCAGGACAGAAGTGTCAGTGGCCTTCTGTGGCACTGTCCTTCTTCTTCCTTTCTTACTCAATCTCTTCCTGTTGTTCCCTGTATTGCAGGCTTTATTATCACTGCTGTTATTAATTCATTGCTGTTCACATGGAATTATATTTCTATTCATACTTTAACTTGCTTATCTACTGTCACTAATATTTCCAGGCTGCTACTGAATAGGCCCATTTGGATCAGTGTGCTATCACCGTTACCAAATTGAACGAATGAATAACTTACAGCCTGATTTATTTATGTATGTATGTAATGTTCAGCACTTATTTAGGGCTCCAGAGTGGTGGAGCAGTTAGTGTTTCTATTCACAAAGCTTATTTAATTGTCTCTGTTTAAGGGTGGTGGTTCTTTTGTAGCGCTTACATGGCCTGTCTATGTCTGTGGGTTTTAACTGGAGTCTCTGGTTTCCTTTCACATCCCAAAGATGTGGCTTGGTGAATTGGTGATGTTCCAATTACCCTTGGGGCTAGGTGAATTGTTGATGTTCCAATTACCTGTGTGTGTGCGTGTGTTTTTTTTGTTAGTGCTCACACATGCAGTTTTTGTGTGTGACTGTGTGCTGAAATGGATTGGTATCCCACCCGGAATTTGTTCTCCTTCATACCCACTGCTGAAAGAAATAGGCTGTAGCACAGTTTTAGTCTGGCGTTCCTTCTTCTGAAGTTTGCATGCCCTCCCTGTGTCCCATCTAATTGGTTTCCTGTCATAACCTAAAAACATGCAAGTGTCTGACTTGACAATGTTCAGATTTGCCATAGATGTCTATGGATTGTGAGGGTGACTAATAGGCTGCTATCGTATCTATACTGGTTCCTGCATTTTGCCCATTGCTGACAGGAATAGACTCTGGCTCCCAAAAATGTAGTTTAATTTAAAGTTGTTCTAGTTTGCAGGCAGCATGTGTACCTTTCAGTTGTATATGCTCATTAGGCACATTGGGATTTCTACACAGGCTGACAGTAACAGTAACTTCTGTTCTAACCTTGAGGTTCTCAATAAGAAGCATTGGCATGAGTCGCAAATAATGCAAAAAGATACACATATTGTTTCCTCTTGCCCTGGTGTCAGCCAGTCTGACATCCAATTAAAAACCAAAGTTCTATGACAGTACTGGTGCAGTGGTGAAATGGTGTCTAAAATGAAGCATTGTTGCTGGGTTAAATGTGCAAAGGTGAATTTGTGTTATAAATCAAATGCTGTGTGATTGCACATTCAGTATGTAACTCTCAACATTGAATCACCCCTTTCTTTTGAAACAAAAAGCAGCAACTCTTTCTGCACTGGTTAGTATTTTAAAGGGGAAAAGAGGTTAAGGTGCATACATTTTTTAGTCCGTGCAGTGAGTAGGTCTCTTCTGTCCTTGTGGAGTATATAATTTGCACAGGTGCCCCACTTTTGTGTGCCATTTGCACAGGTGCCCCACTTTTGTGTGCCTGAATCTGTTTGTGGAGTGCTCTGCAGTGAAGCATCTTTACTTTCACTGATCTTGTGGTTCAGTATGAGGCTTGCTGAAATTTTTTCTCTGCTAGGGTGTGTAGAACTCTTGAAGTTTCTCAGCATTGTGATCTGTTTCCAGGGAATTGCTTTCAGTTTGGCATGTTATGGCTTTGCTGATGTTGGTCATAGCCCTTTCTGTGTTGCCGTTTGCCTTTGACCAAAGCGGAATGACTTTTTTTATTTGTAAAGAAGTGCTTACATTGGAAGCTGGTAAGTGGGCAATTGTTTGAGATCACTACCCCAGGCCTTCCAGGCTTAGAGAAAGTTCCATCCATTATGGGAATAACTTTGTTTGCTGATGTATAGGTCACTTTGTCAACAACTGGAAATCTGGAGTACTTGTCCAACATAACTACGATATACTTGAAGCTGTTTATTGGACCATAAAACTCACTGCTGACTTACCTGTATGAGCCTTTAAGTTATTGGGTATTTTCAGTGCTGTACCCCTGCAACAGCTTGTGACTTATGAAGAGTCTGCAATCGTGCATACAGTTCCCTGAAATGTAGCACATGGTTGCATTTGCTGTTTATAATTTTTGATTTTCCTGTATCCAAATGTTCTTCATGCGCTATACCATATGCTTTTCTTTGCAGTGCACTTGCAGTAGTTAGCCATGAGCTATTTGGCAAATATTTACTGTTGTCTGATTCATTTTAATCTCTTTGACAGCTGTCATGTTAGACATTGGTCTGTGGATCATTTTTGGCAGTGTTGCAACACTTTCCTCTGTATTTTTTTTATCTTTTTGCAAAACCATGCCCTTTTTCTGTTTCAGCTAAAACTGTGTGCTTTGGAAAAACATACTTTAGTGAAACGGTCATAATGTGTTTTGAAAACATATTGTATAGCTTTTTAATAGTGTTGGGCACACTAAGTGGTCGTTTTAGTACTTCAGTTCAGAAACTTAGAATGTACTGTGAACATAAAAAGACAATACTTTTATGAATTGTGCATTTATGTGCATATGGGCACCATTACTGGATGGTGGAGTAGCTGTGCTTCAGCTTTCACAGTGATAGGCGAATCGCTTTGTCCTAGGAATAAACACAGTCTGTTGGCTAATCATGTCAATACACTATGAAAGCTGTGGCATTTCAAGCTGAGAACTGTATAAGTTGAAGACCATGACTCATAATCGTTCAGAGCTCTCAGTACAGGTTTCCAGCAACTATGGGGCATTTAAGCATACCTAGTTCCCATGCTTTGATTTCGTTTAGGTGTGAAAAACAGCATCCTTTAGAAGCTTCTGTTAAAATGGAAACCAAAAGTGTTTTCAGTCATTCAGGAGTATTTTGAGTTATGGGAGGAGAAGATGACCATCCTTCTCTTTCATGGTGTTTTGTGTCTATTGTTTGCTGACACTGGCAATAGATGTCTATGGAAGAGGCTTTATTTTCAATAGACACATGTGCAGAAGTGGCTATATTAAATTATGGGAAAGACCCTGGCAGAGTGCATTCAGCAGCTGCTTGTGTAATGGTATTGAGGGTGTACTGGGAGATAAAAACCAAACTATGCAGCAGATATAACTGGTCTGTGCTAGGCTGGGACTGATGCAACTTGAATGTGCCATGTAAAATTTAACTTGACAATTTTTCAGTTTGCCACTGCCTTCAAATGATCCATTGGACTTGTTTAGCAGTTCTGTTCTGCTTTCTTTTTCACTTTAGACTATTTCACTTAAGACTATCTACTACATCATCTCTATCTGTGCTGATTCCTTTGCTGCCGAGTAGGTCAGAGTGATGACATTTTCTTAGTAGAACTTTAAAACATGCCACAGTCTCCTATCTTTCTGTTTCCAATTTTTATTGTACTGTCAAAATATTCTTTTACTGGAAACTGTTTCTTTAAATTTATACATGGATATCTTTTTAGTATCATCCTTTGCACTTGATGTGGGCTTTTTTTGAGAGTGTCTTGTTTTTGTATATTCATTCATCAGTGCCTCTGGATCTACCAGTGTCTTTATTTTTTTGGTCCCATAGTGTCATAATTTTGTCTGGTTTGATACATTCTGCTACCTCATTCACTTTATGCACACACAAAGTCAAAATTTGTGCTTCCTGATGCATTGAACATCCTCTCCTGCGAAAAGTCTATTAACTTTTATTATACAAATAAAATGCACATACAGGGTTAAGGAGATGTAACTGAAATGTAGTCAAGCATACAGTGTGAGTTGCACTTGTCTTCATCAAGAAAATGCACATAATAAGACGACCCAAGCTTAGGTGGATTTTAATTTGATGCAAGTTATCTAATGAGCAGGGTAGTAACCTTGAACTCTTGAAGCAGGTCTCGGGTCCGTAGCGTGAAGATCCATTAGTGTCATAATTAAAGAAACTGGCACCACCAGCTGTCATACTTCCTAAGACTTTTCCATCATACCTCTCAACCTCTTAGAGCAAGAAATCTGGGCAAAGCCATAAATAAAGTAAAAGTGGGACAAAGGCCCAGAAATAGGGAACATTTTTAAATATTGCTCTTACAAACTTAATTTTGCATTGGCATGAATTTTCTGAAGGGTATGAAGTCAAACTCATTTGTCAGTCATTATTTTCTGACTTCAAACTTTAATGATTTGCCACTAATTTGCCAGAAAATCACAATTTTACGAAAGGCAGACCAAAAAATATGAGGCAAAAATCTGGACATTCTGTGAAAATCTGTACAGTTGAGAGGTATGTTTCTTTTTTAATGACTTGCAGATTTACACTCTTATATCAGAAGATCTTCTTCCTGATTCTTAATCAGCAAGAAATTCTTCATCTCTTCCTTAGCAAAAAAAAAAAAATTGCTACGAGGAGTGATGCAAGTTACTTGGGCCAGTTAAGGGGTGTTCTAGCAATTCTGTAGTAAAATACCCAATAGTTTAGAACTTGAAATCATCATCATCTTCTTTCGGCTGTTCCCGTTACTACAAAATGCCTCCTTTTACTAGCTTAGTTGTATAAGACAAGCTGAGTTTTGCACAGGCTATTTTCACTACTGGGCATGCAGTGACCACATAAATAGAATCTGCTTGTTCTGCCTTTTACACCTCCAGCAATTACAAGCCTGTTTCATTGAGCAGTAATCAGTGGAGATGTCGGCATGTATGCAGTAGTTTCAAGTGGAGGGAAGTGAGTATCCAAATGGTATATTAAGCAATCTGCGAGCATTGTGATCTGTGTATCATTTGCAGAATGTGTTCTACGGTTGTCAGTGTGTCAAAGAAGGACTTGAAAGTTTGGTCATAAAAAACAAAAATCTGCTTTTAATTATAGTCTCTGACAAGCAGCACTTTAGTAAGGAGGATGGTAGCTAATTTTTGTGACATTTTCTTTACTGATTTTGATATAGCAAGACCTTGCCTGGAAGTATTTCCACACCTGTGATTCTGAAGCTGAAAATGTTGGGCTTAATCTTCATTATCAAGAGACAACTTCTCCAGTAGTACACCCGTCAAGTCGAACCTCTGCAAAAACTGTCTTTCCCAAAGTTTTTTTTTTTCCAACTCTGCCATGAGTGTTACGGAAGGGCTGTGTCCCACCATATAACCATTCTGCATTGTCATTTCTAGGAAAGGGGAACAAACTCAACAGAACAAAACTCCACTTTAGATGAGTTGTATCTCAATAATTAAGATTTCTCTTTCTTTCCATAGTATTGGCTAACGTTTGTGTGTAGTGTCGGTGGGGGCCAGCAAGTCTACAGAGATTGTGTCTGGCATAGTAGTGCTTCCAAAAACGGCTTTCTATTCTTCGTAACCTCTAAGTTTTGCCAGCTTCTAGTGAGAGGGTCCCAGCCTTTCTGCGTTTCATTCATTTATTGTGCTTGTACAATGTGAAGTGTTTATTGTACCTTTCTCTTCCAACTTTTGAAAACTTTCTTTAGCCCTGTCCAGGTTAAGCCCTTTGCTAGCAGAAGGCAGTGCAGTTCCTTAACTTTAAGGTTTTATTATGTAATGGCCAAGTGATAACCACCCTTGTACGACAGGGTAGATTTAGAATCCTTTTCCTCCTTTGTCAGTTGCGTTTGTCGTTTTGACCTTCTAACCATGGCTTGTTTTACTGACCCATAGGAACTAGAAGATGACCACACTGTTAGCTTCTCTGACTTTGTGAGCTTCTTGTACTTTATGTTTTAGAAGTCAAAAATTACGATCCAAGTTTCGCTGTTGGCTTGTACATTCTGTTATAATACATTGTCATACATGTATGGTGTCTACAATTCCAGCTAAAATTGCTAAAGAAGAGAGACCATCTCGGGGAAGTTTATTCTCAGGATCACTTGCCCATAATCCACAGTCATCAGCAAACCATTTGGGTATTATTTGTGGAAGTTGCTTGAAGCAGGGTGATAATCTTTGTAGAGGCAGCTAACCAATTGAAATCCATTGTCTCCACTGCCTGTATGGGTAAAGTGAGAGATGATGTGTAGTTTCCCTGAATAATTTGAAAAAGCAGTAATCTTTAATAAGGACTTGGGCATTTAAGAATCATTTATAAAATTGTTGGATTAATTGTAAAAAACTACCTTTTGCACCCCATTTTAAAGGCCAGCCATCGAACATCCCAAAATGGTCAAAAGTTTTATGGAAATGTGAGAGTAAAGAAAGTAATACTTAGAGCAATCCAGACTTGATGAGCTAAAGTTACATTCATTTGTTTTTAAGTCTGAACCAAATTATTACTTCTTCCCTTAATAAAACCTTACTGATCGTGTGAGTGAAATAGTCCAGGAAGGGCTCTAAATATTAGTTTTGCTAACATGTTGGACTCAACTGATGTCAAAAGTTTGGGTCTGTAGCTTTGATTTCAGAAACAGTAATATGGATGTCACTAATTCTAGCTGATGATTACAGGTGCTTCACTTGGGCTATATAGTGAAAGTGCTTCAGTAATGGGTTAACTAGTTCCATTTTCTACTGTTTATAAAAAATACTGGTCAAACGATCAGTACCCAAGTTTGTCTGAAGGTATAGCTCCTTGGCTTCTAATGTTTCTTCCACGCTAATGGGCCTTTTTAACTGTTAAGATGGCTCCAGACATAACTTGGACGTAACTACAGTTCATCTTCTCATTATTGACTTACTTTGTAGAGCTACGTTTTCAAAGGTATTCAGACACGGTCTTGTTAATGGTTCCTGGCAATTATAGAAGTGGACCTTTTTCATAGAATCTTGAATCCTTTAGTTTATCTGTTTTGTGTTCCTTTTTTAGCTGCTGCAGCTTATTCTATTACTGTTCTTCCGTACTTTTTTGGTCATCTACAATGTCAAGGCAAAAGCTTTGCCCTTCAAATTTAAGAGCTTCCATTTTTCAAAGAAAATATTTGTTTACAAATTTGTAACGTTGTGTAACTTTCCCCAACTGCTCACTTTTTTCATTTTATGCTTTAATGGCACATTAAAGCCTACAACAGTTTCTGGTGGCTGCTGGTCACTTTTGTGTTAATACAGGCCTAGAGCATCTTGCAGATACCTGGAACAATAGTGTGGGGTTTGATTACTCCACCCAAACCAAATGAGGTAAATGTCTATTTCTGGCAGAGAGGTTGCATCTGCTTTGACAGATATTCTTGAGTCCTTGGCTGGATGTAGCCCTCCTCAAGAAGGATACTGCAGACATTTCAGAGAAAAATGTTTCGGGGGGGGGGGTAGAGAAAAATAAGAAAGCTGGGAACCTGGTGATTGCTATTGAGTAGATAGGGGTCCATTTCCATTGTTTAAACTTTCTTTTACTAGTCAGATCCATTTTTTGCACCACACTGCACTTTGCCCAACTGAAACCAGAGGTAATCTTCTTCATTTAAGTGCATTGGAGAGGGCTGCATTGCTTTTAGTCCTTCATCATAAGGGCTAAAAATGTAATAAGCATGGAGTCCTTTTCTTTTGTAACTTTGCAGGTATTGCAAATTTATGCACCTGGACTTGTCAGCAAGCCCTTTCATTCCCTGTCAAATGTAAGCCCATCTGCCTTGTGGATAGATTGATCCTAAAGTATTTCTCTCCCTGTGAGTAGTCTATGAACAGTGAGGTGTATTGTGACATCATCTGTCAGTGGTGCAATCTTGTCCTGACCTCTCTTCATCACCCACCAGTGCCAGGTTTAAGAGATGCTATTCATGATCTCTGTGAAGGGATGGTATGGTTTTGGATGTCTTGATGGCCCCTAGGCCAGATATATTCCTAAAATGTGTCTCTGCATCCGTTGATTCCCTGGCTTATTTATAAGTTGGTGTTACTTCTTCTGGTCCCCGTATGGCCTTGCCTTGCAAAACTTTTTCAGAGATGTCTTTTGCTGTTCATACTTGGTGTCTCACAGAATGGGTATCCGTGTACACCAGTCTTATTAAGTTAATTGCTGTATCTTTTTTTTTTTTTTTTTTTTTTTTAAGCAGTGCATTTATCTTCACTGTTTTCACTTAGAATAAATCCAGTCTACATGAACATCTGCTTTATACATGTGGAGGCACATGGATGAATGTGATACCTCATTGGCAGAACAGCCCCACTTCGGAAGGATGACCAATCTTTCCTGTCATTTGAAGGAAAGGATTTTCTAGAAGGTTCTAGCAACTGCCACTGTAAAAGGTTAGGTAGATGCACTGACTTTTACTCTGACATATTTAGCAGAACCCATCTTTCTGTTCTGTTAGACTGGTCTCCATCACTACTACCTTTTTAGGAGAATTCATTTGGATGAGATCAATGTGGCCTTGATGTGTCCTACTTTCCATACGTTTGCCAAGCAATAGACTTGGGTCTGCCCTCAGGTTATTTATTTATTTATTTACTGTTTGTTCATTGGGTAAGTGGACTGGTCTATTGACCCTTTTCAGCCACAACCTGAGTTCAGAGAGCAGAAAATATATCACAGGCTTTCAGTCAAGAATATTGTTTACAAAAGAGTGCATAGCGAAATTCATAACATAGATTGATTTGCAGCTAGAGTAACATAAAAAAAATACATACAAAATGTGAACTAAGATGTGCATAAAGTACAGTGCAATCATATATGTAATACACAAGTACTTGTATACATGTGAAGTACCAGTGTATAAGATTCCACATTAATAAATTTTTCTCAGACTCTTAAATGTACTTTTAGTATTCATGATATGGGATGGTAAGTTACAGCAGTTGCAGGTAGAGTCAGTAAAGACATGCTCTTTAAACACATCTTTGAAGCTTTTAATGGTTTCTAGAGTTTTGATGTCTGGAGGCAGGTGGTTCTAGATAGCAGGTCCCAGTCTATAGAAGGCTCTCTCATCTACAGCAGTTTTAAATGTATGGTGTACTGGAGTGAAACTGTTGCCCTGTGTACTTCTGAGTGCGTAATAGTTTTCTTGTAAATGTAGTTTCACTCTTAAGGGGTGGGGGTGGGCATTGACCAAATTTTAGCATGTACACTTGAGTACTTAGAAGAAAAGTGGCCCTATGAGGCACAGAAAGCCATTTGGAATTTTTTTAGTAAATTGCAGTGGTGTATCTGGGAGTCTGCCAATAGAATGAATCTGCTGATTTTATTCTCAGCAGTATGTATTCTGTGAATATTGTGAACTGAATGCATAATGAGAAAAGGAATGCCATATTCAGGTTTGTGTTAAACAAATAGGATCATAGGAAATCACTAGGCTATTGACACTGAGGCCTTTACAAGCCTAGCCAAGAATTTAGCCCATGTTCTGACAAGTCAGCATCCAATATTTAGAAATGGCCCCGCGACTCCACGAGCAGCAGGTGAAAGGAGGTGACAAATCTTGTAACATGGTTTTAATTGAGCAAGGACTTTTAGCTACAAAATGTGGTGTGTGTGTGTGTGTGTGTGTGTGTGTGTGTGTGTGTGTGTGTGTGGTGAAAGCAAGGGTAGGGTTGAGTACTAAGTGTAGGTACCTCTGTTCAGTGACGTTAGGTATTCTGTACCCATTGAGATCTGTTAAGAGAATAGTGGGTAATTTCTTGACTGAAGCATAGACCATGACATTGGTTTTCTTGGGGTTAATTTACTAGTTTGTTAGTAATAGAGCAGGTGTATAACTGACTGGAATTCAGAGTTTCCTTTTTAAGCGCAGTCCAGAAGGCATGAATATGTAGGTCCTTCATCAGATGCTTTGCAGAAATACCATTGAATTTGGAAAGATCTGCATCCACTAAATTTTTAGTTAAGGTATGTCAGCTTTGTTTGGTCTCACTATGACTGTGTCTTCAAGGTGTAAGCACTGGCTGCAAGACAAATCCTACCCCCCTCTGTCCTCCCGGTTATATTTGAGTTACAGGTAATCCTTACATCATCATTATCAACCCTTTTGGCTTTTTGTCCATGAGGACAAATCTAGAAAGAACTGGAAATTTGGGGGCTCTGCTTCATCTAGATTAGAGTTGATGGGCAGTCGAGGAGGTGCTGCTTAAAAAAAATTGCTAAGTGCATCTATTGCCCGAGAGATAAATCCTGAACGTCCTGCATTGCCTTAAAAATGCGTTGTTATGGTGAGTAATGCACATAAGTGCTAATAGCCTGAAACTGCTAACAGTCATCAAAACGCAGTTCAGCTGAACATTACATTTAAATTTTTCCTGGTAGAAACCTTGTCTGTAGAGTGCTAGTGCTAATAAAATATGTGGTTTCTATAACTTGCTGAGATCTTTTAAAAATTGTAATGAGCCTAATGTAGGTTATTTTAAAATTGAATGTTTTGAGTAACATTTGAGTCTGCCAGTAGTATGTTTAAGTTTTCAGGCCCATTGGCTCTGTTTGCTATATCCACTTATGCCATTGCACCCATGTCCAGCAAAGATTTGTTCAGCAAATGTCAACCCTGAGTTGAAAGACAGAGGATGCCTTGAGAAACGCCCGACTGTGTACAGTTTCTGGCTGCCATAAAGTCTTGAATGGAGTGTTTTCCCTATATAGAGGACTATGGTGGGTTCTACTTTTCAACTTTTAGAATATCCTACAGACCTTCATTGGGATGTATCTATTTGCTTGCCCACCACTGCATTTTCAGAGCAACAATTTGTAGATGGACCACAAAACTATTTTCTTGCCTCGGCAAAGGATCTTCCGGATCGGAAGTCCTATATCTGAAGCACCTACTGCTTCTTGGACTTCTTCTGTACAGTCGGATTGTGAATCTAAAAATGAGTTCAGCTAACTACCTAATAATGGCTTACAGTCGTTGCAGGGTAGGATTATGGCTTTTTTTTCCCCCCTTCCGTCAAGCTCTAAATCATACACAGTCAATTCCTTGTGTTCATTTTCAGTGGGTTCACTATTTCCAGAGTTTTCTTTATTATCTGTACATGACCAGAAAAGTGTTCATCAGATGTCTACAAGTACTTGTAGCTGGTCTCTAACAAGCTGTACTTTTTTTAGCTCCAGACTTTCTGTTCAGGAAGCATTTCTAAAGACTTGGGTTATATGTGTTGCTTGTTCCAGAGTCTGAGCATTAATATAGTTATAGTTAAGTAATGTTCAGTCATCTGGTCCTCATTTTATGTTGTGAGAAACCTCTCTAGGATTAAGCAGCTGACTCTCACCAAGGTCTGTTGACAATGGTCCATATTTTCCCCAAGCCTCAGCTACTGCGCTCTTCCTGCTAAGGGTTACTATGTGGAATGTAGATGGAACTGGGAATACTCGGTGTGGATACCTGAGGGCAGGGAACTTCTCGATGTCCTTTTATTCCCATGTTGCAGTATTCTTACTGTGGGCTCCTCCACCTCAGGTGACCCGAACATTGTCTCCTATGCAAAAGTTTAAGCCTGGTTGCTGTCAGGTGCATGGGACGTCACACGCAGGGCCATAAACCAGGGGCCTTAAATGTGACGTCTGCATGCACAGACCTCAGAACTTCTCTGCCGCAGTCGAACATCAGATTGATTGCTTCACTCTGCTGTTTTCAAGATGTCTAAAGATAAGTACCCTGTTGTGGAAAACCCATTATTTTTGCTTGAGCTTTGGTTGTTGTTGTTGTTGTTATTTCTTAGCCGATGTCCACTAGAAAGGGGAAATGTAGGTGTGGATGTCAAATTCTGCAAAAAGATACCCATGAACTTTGGCCTGCTTAGGCCAGGAACACGACTGCACCACCTGTAGTATCTGCCAGTCATTCGTACCAAAAACTCTCCGTAGTAGTCTGGCAGCCCTAAAACTTTACCTTGAAAACCAGAGGTTAAAACACTTAGCCCTACGTATGGATCTGGAGTCTGCCAGTGAGGCGGAGCCACATAAAAAGAAGGCCAAAGTTGCAAGGCCTACCAATTCTACCCCCCCCCCCCCCGCTGGATATCGTGCCAGCCACTGATTTAGGGGTTGAGGGACGTCTACTGGAACCGGTGTTTTCAGTGACTACCTTCGGGGAAGCTGCCTCAGAAGCACCGGTAGGCACATCCTTGGAGATAGTTCCGATGTTTGCTTCAGCTGAGGTCAAGGGAGAACCAGGCTCCACCGGACTCCCATCAATGGTCCAGGAATCCGAATCCTTACTCACTGGCCAGATCCCTGAAACTAAGTCCTCTGTCTCCACTAAATCAACTCCTCTGAAAGGGATGCAAAAAACTAAGCACCTCTCTGCTTCCTCTGGAGCAACCAGATTGGCACTTCTTCTCTCAGTCTTTGCTGCAGGCCTTTATGGCTCGTAGGCCTTCAGCATCCACAGCTGCCACATTGCCTGTCCTCCACCCTAAACCAGCCTCCGCTCCTTCCATCCCTTCTACTCACACTCCTCTTCCTCCTTCCATCCCTTCTACTCACACTCCTCCTCCTCCTCCTCTGAGTCGGTCACCTACTCCTCTCAGCTTCCCCGTTGAACTACTACGCCCCAGATGAGGACTCCTTAGAGGGAGACTCTCCCCCTGAAGACATTACCTTTGGGAAAACAGTAACTAAAATGAGAGAGTACTTCAAGTAGGATGCTACTCAAATGACAGAAGTCCAACAAAGGTGTTTTAAGTTACTCCAGGTGGACTCACCCTCCTTCTCGGCTATCCCTCCTGTGATTCCAGCTTACTTGGATGCTTTTGCATCAGCATCAAAGACATCAGATTCACAACCACCAGCTCCAAAAAACCTGACTGCATTTATAAGGTCCCTGATGACCACAAATTCCTCATACAGCCACTATTGGCAGATCCTGCAGTCATTGCAGTGGCCCCTGACAAACAGTCCAGATTCATACCTTCTTCCTCCCTCTTGCCATCAATCAAGGGCAGCAAGGTTCATAGGTAGGTACTAGGCTATCTGCCCGAGGGCATCTATAAGCCTAGCCAGAATATGTTGGCTTTCGCCACCCCCTTAGATTAGTTCCCTGTGCCTCTGTCCAGCAGAGCCTTTAGTTCTCTGTGCCTCTTTCCAGCAGAACCACTGCAGTGATACCCAGGGTAAATTTCCTGTTTCCCATCCACTCGTCAAGGTTTCTCTTGAAGGGTGTTAGTGAGGGGCTCTGCCTAATGTAGATTGGAATAGTGTTCCAAAGCATGGGGAGTCTCTGGGACAGGAATCTATCTCTCCAGCACGTCCTATTTATCGTTGTGGTGAGGTTTGGATCCCTAGAGCATGTGGCGCTCTGGGATTTTTTTTTTTTTTTTTTTTTTTTTTTTTTTAGGTGGAGCATGTCCATCAATTCTGGGTTGGACATGGCCGTGTATGTCAGGCAGAGATCACCTCTGAGTAAGCGGTATGCAATGAGTACAGCTGGAGTTTCTTCAGTCGGGCTGCACAGGGCATCTGTTTGAGGCCAGTAATCTTCTTGGTGAGGTACTTCTGTGGTCTTTCCAGCTGTTGCAGGTGTCTTGTAAAGTACATCCCAAATGGGGTGTTGTACTCTATGATGGGTCTGATGAGTGATGAGTAGTGGGGCACAATAAGCTCTCTTGTTCTGGATGCGAACCCTTTTGTGATTAGGTGGGCCACATAGAAGGATTTCTAACCAGCATGGCAATATGATTATCAAAGGAGAGATTACTATCTACTTGGGTCCCCAGATCCCTTATTACATTGTCTGTATTTAGGGGACTACCACGTATGTGGTTGTTCACGGGTACTTTGTTTTTTCCAAAGGGGATGACTATGCCCTTTTTGGCATTTAGCTTGAGGCCATGATTTTGACACCAGGTATCCGTCTCAGTGAGACCCTTCTGGAGGATGTCTCTATCAGCCGGAGAGTCAATTATGGCCCCCAGTTTGCAGTCGTCTGCGAACTTGGTCAGCCATAGTCCTCCTGTGCTTGCCTGTACCTCTGAGAAGTATGTACTGAACAGGAGGGGTCCCAGGACTGAGCCCTGGGGGATGCCACTTGTAACCAGTTTAGAGTTGAACCTAGAGCCTGCAACTCTCACCGCGTGGGTTCTATCCATGAGCCAACTGGCAACCCATCTCATGATGTAGGGGTATATGCTCAGGCTGGTGAGCTTGTCTATAATACCAGAATGGGTAATGGTGTTGAAAGCCTTTGCAAGGCCTAGGTAGGCTGCGTGGACCTCCTTTCCCTCCTCTAAAGCCTTAGTAACTGTCTCAAAGAAGTCCACCAGGTTTAGGAGGCATGATCTGCCCTTAACAAAGCCAAACTGGGTAGGGCCCAATGTCTCTGTTAATGAGTTCCATGATGATGCGCTCCATAGCCTTTCAGACCAGGCTAGTCGGGCTTATAGGGCAATAATTCCCGGGGTCCATTTTGACTCCACCTTTGTGGAGTGGGACACTATGGGTACATAGCCTTTAGAGAGGCTGAGTTTGAACAGTGTGTTTAGGTGAGGGGTTAGTTAATTTTGGAGCTTGTGTAAGACGGAGCTTGGGACGCAGTCTGGTCTCATTGAAGCTGTGTTTTTGGCTTTGGATAGGGCTGTTTTAACCTGTGTGTCACTGATTGCTGGGGCTCTGCATTCTTCTGGTATGGTTATGGGCCCTTTAGGGGGTGAGAGGGGGTGACGTTTGATCTGCCAGAATGTTGGCAATATCAGTCGGTTCAGTGTATTTTGTGCCATTCTGCACTAACTCAGAGCAGATCTGAGAGTTTCCACTTAAGTTCTTGACATAGCTGAAGGACGCTTTGTGGTGATCTTTGGAGTCCTTGGCAATTTTTCTTTCGAAGCTAGCCTTTGATGATTTTATGAAGGATCGTAGTTTCTTGCTGATACTGATCAGGGTTGTCTTTCCTTCTTGGGATTTTACTCTCTTCTGTACTAGTTTCCTCCTTCTATTGTATAGCTTGTTTATGGCAGGGGTCCACCAGACTGGTTTCCTTTTCCTGGAGGAGTGAGTCTTAGTTTTGCTTGGGATAGCACGATCAATGCATTCTTGCAGGTGCTCATAGAGTGCCTTTGTAAGGGATTCAGCAGCTTGGACAGCGTTGCCCTTTAGCATGGGGGCTGTGAACCTTTCCACCTCGGTCTTAAGTAACGTGAAGTTTGCTTTTGAAAAATTTTTTTCACGGTGGTTTCCTTGATTGGGGGTGGGGGCAGAATGTAGATATCCAGAGTGATTAGTCTATGGTCTTATCTAACCAGCGAGGGTTTGACCTCTGGTGTGGAACACCGGTCGCCCATGTTGGTGATGACCAGGTCCAGTTTGTTGTCACCTCTGGTGGGGGTGTTGACCAGTTGATCCCGGGTGTTCAAGTTTATAAATTCTAGGAAGAATTGGGCAAGGGAGTTGGTACTTGAGTAGTTCTTCCAGTTAATGTTTGGGTAATTGAAATCACACTATTAGGGTGTTTGGTAGGACCTTCATATTTTCCAGTGTCTCCAGAAATGCGGAATGGGGGTCCTGGGTCATGGTGGGTGATCTGTAGCAAGCTACAATTTGAATTGCAGTTTTGCGTGTTAGTTGCACATGGATGATCTCCGAGGCATTGTGCTGTGTCACTAACCTGGAGGTGTGGTTATCCTTGATGAATATGGATACACCCCTGCCTTTTGTGTTTTGGTCCAGGTTCTGAGCTGTAAAGTATGGTATGAGTTATAGCCTGGTAGTGCTGGGGTGCTCTCTAGAGCCTTAAACCAGGTTTCTGTTACTGCACAGATATCGATGCTCTCCATACTGAGGAGTGCCTCGAGTGTATGCATTCTGAGTTTTAGACTTATGGCGTTGAGTAGCATTACCCTCAGTTTTTGGTTACTTGTGCTATTTACAGTGGTGGGTTTGTCTTTTGAGCCTTGCCTAAAGGCACTATGGGGGGGCGGCAAAAGCCTTGGCCAGTATTAGAAAGCCTAAGGGTGACAGGTGCAAGCCATCTCTTGCGAAGCAACGTGGCTTGTCGAGCATGTCATCCCAGGTGGACAGATACTGGATCCCCTTTGAATGACACCAGAAACTTAGCCAATTGTTGAAATTGATCATTTTTTCTTCATACTGTGGCATCATTCTTGGTGAGGGCAGGATGCTAATATCAGTGAAGTGAGAAGGCTAAGACTTCAACACCAAATATCAATGAAGTGCGAAGAATAAACCCACTAACTGCAGACTGAGAGAGAGCTCACAGTTTTCAGTGAAACAAATAAATAAGCAGATAAAATAATTTCTGAGATAAGGGACTAAGACTTAGGTCATGGACAGACTGGGTAAAAAGATTATACTTTTTCTACACTAGCCTTTAGGGCTATCAATTGCCAGACACACATGGTCAGGTATGCCCTAGATTTGGTTTCTCAGGCTTCATCCTTGCTGTCCTCATTGCCCGACTCCCCAAACAAGACTCAAATAGCATCTAAGCTGTTCCTGGCTTCTCAGGTAGTCAGACACTACATAAAGTGCAGCCATGATGCAGCTGGGGCCTCTGCAAGATCTGCAGCATCAGCTTCTGTTTTATGCAGGTATTCATGGCTCAGGCACAACCCCTTCCTGAAGATTTAAAACAAAGATATTGGATACACCTCTGGACAACAAATTCCTGTTTGGCAAACAGTCTACTGAACTGTTTAAAAGCCTCCAGGAAAAAAAGCAAGGGGCTCCAGGACCTAAAACATTTACTGGTCTCCCCAATTCCAAAATATTACAGGAATTACCCTGCAAAAACTTCCTTTGTCAGAAGAGCCCCTGCTCCAACCTCTTCCACCACTTCCAGGCACAGAACAGGGCCAAGGAAGTTACCCTCCCCAAGGACAGCCCCTCCTCAGTCTCCCACCAGACAGCCTTTTCAAGACGGAAACAATAATGCACGACTACCTCAGCCATCTTCCCCTCTCTTCCTGCCTCTCTCACCATCTTCCCCTCTGGCAAAACATCACTTCAGTTTGATGGGTACTGGCAGTAGTGAAAAAAGGATACTTCATGTCCTGCAGGAAAATCCCATGCCACAAGGCATCCCCTTCCCTCCCAAAAAACAGCTTCACCTAATCCCTCGGGTTATGCAAGAACTACTCACTCAGGGGACCACAGAAACATTCCCCCCAGGACAAGAAGGGAGAGGGTTTTACCCCAGTTTATTCTCATGCCAAAAATGGATGGCTCTTTGAGGCCCATCCTAGATCTAGTTTTTCTAAACCTCTTTCTGAAGGTCCCTTCCTTCAGAATGCTATCACTTCAAAGCCTTCTTCCACTATTGCCACCCAAAGCTTTCATGGCCACTTTGGATCTGAAGGAGGCATATCTCCATATTCCCATCCACCCAAACTACAGGAAGTGTTTGTGTTTTGCTAGACCCTCTTCACACTTTTTTCATTTACTTCCTTGCCCTTTGTGAAGACCCTTGGTACAGTGAATAAATCAAAGTGCCTAGCCCCAGTAATAACCTACTGCAGAACAAAGGGCATTCAGATCTACCCCTACCTTGATGGCATCCTCATTCATGCAACCAGGACTCCTACAAATCTTCACAGACAACACAACTGTGATGTGGTACATCAGCAAATAGGGGGGGACCAGGTCTTACCTGCTCTACAGGCTAGCAATGCAGGCATGTGAGTTAGCCTCTCAGAACAACACATCATTGCAAGCAGTCTATATTCCATCCCAGGGCAACGATCAGGCAGATGCCCTTAGCAGATCATTCTCTCTGCATCACGAGTGTATGTTGCATAGAGATGTGTTCTTAGACATTGTCCACCAATGGGGCACACCTCAAATAGATCTTTTTGCCTCCCCCCAGAACAGGCAGTTGCAGCTTTTCTGCTCCAGGGATCCTTCACCACTAGTCTGGAGAGTGGACACCTTCTCCATCTCTTGGAAGGGCTGTTCCTTTATGCCTTCCCTCCATTCCCACTAATTCAGAAAGTCCTCCTTTAAAATCAGGAGAGACAAGCCAAGAATCTTGCTGGTGACTCCCTATTGGCCAAGGCAGCATTGGTTCCGCCTTCTTTAATCTCTTGCAAAGGGCAATCACCGCAAGGTGGACCTGTTCACACAACAGAAGGGCTCTCTCCATTCATCCACACCTGGAGATGCTGTGCTTAACCTCTGGGTGATAAACTTTTGATCCCCTTCAGACACCGCTACACAGACGACATGCTATCTGTCCTGCAGGAGGTCTTATGTTTTCAAATGGAAAAGGTTCTCCATATGGTGTCTCCAAAGGCAAAGGGACCCCTTCCAAGCAGATATTCCTCTAGTCTTAGCCTATGTGTGTGAGCTATTAAAATCAAACCTTTCATATTTATCAGTGAAGGTCCAGTTATCTGCCATTTCTGCCTACTTACCTCTGGACCCACCTCTACTTTCCAGATTGGATTTCAAACTATTCTTAAAAGGGGTTATTCACCTTACGCCACCAAAGAAAACCTATTTTTGCACCTTGGAACCTAAATTATGTACTAGAAAAACTTACAAATTGCCCCATTTGAGCCAGCTACCTCTGCTTCTCTGCAGATATGCACATGGTAAAACTGTCCTGTTAGTAGCCCTTACCTCAGCCAGAAGGGTTTCAGAATTGGAAGCACTAATGGCATCGCTAGTCTACACAATCTTCTACAAAGACAGGGTGACCAATCTTTCCTTCATGCCCAAAGTGGTCAATGAGCTGTCCCCCAATCAATTTATTCACTTACCTTCTTTCCTTCCCCACAGAATGACAGTGAGAAAATACTCCACTTCCTTGATGTCCACAGACTGTTAAGGTTCTATTTGGACAAAACCAAAGCTGTCAAAGTCCAGTAAGCTCTTCGAATCCGTCCACCCCAGGGCCCTGGGCAAGGCGGTATCCAAACACTTACCTCATGGGGTCAAGGCACACTTTACAAGAGCTGTGGCTTTTTCTGGGGCCTTCCTCAAAGGCCTGGACACAACTACCATTCTTGAGGCAGCCACGTAGTCCTCTGCATACCTTCACCAAACATTACAAATTGGACCATGGCTCCAGAGCCAGAGCAGGATTTCCAAGGGCAATCCTGCACGGATGCCTGGAATCTGCAGCTTCTTCCATCACCCTTCTTCCTACTTGAGCTGTGGCACTCTCCCACAGTAAGAATACTGCAACATGGGAGTAGAAGGACATGGAATGGTTGTGTAAAATCTTACCATAACCATAGATGTCCTTCTCTTCCATGTTGCAATATTCCTTCCCACCCACCTATCCCCCTTCACTACATTTACCCTGTCTAGATTGCATCATTGGTACTACTTAGACTATTGTCCGACTGTGCAGTCAGTTTTAAGGTCTGTGCGCGCAGATGTCACATTTAAGGCCCCTGGTCTATGGCCCTGCGTGTGACATCCCACACACCTGGCAGCAACCAGGCTTAAGCTTTTGCATAGGAGCCGACTTTTGGCTCACCTGAGGCAGAAGATCCCACAGTAAGAATACTGCAACATGAAAGAGAATGGCATCTATGATTATGGTAAGATTTTACACAACTATTCTGTCTGCACACATTACTGGCATGCTGTGCACTGATTGCCATAGTTCTCAACCTCTTAGCACAAAAAATCTGGACAAAGACAAAAATAACTGGGGAAAAAGCCCCAAAAATGGGGATAATTTTTGAATATTGCTCTTGTAAACTTAGAAAGCTGATAGAGTAAAAGGTCTTGTGTTACTGTGCATTTTTGGAAGGATGTGAAGTTTGAAACTCAAATGCCTGTCATTTGGTGAATTCAGTCCTCACTGATTTGCCATAATAAAATCCAGAAAGCCACATATTTTATGAGTAACAGACCAAAAATATGAGAGAAAAATCTGGACAGTTGAGAGGTATGCTGACAGCTGTTTATTTGGAAAATCACTTTTGATGTGATGATGATGTGTTTTTTATGTTGTCCTGAGCAAAATAAATCTGCACACAAGGCTGAGTCTTGCCTTATTGACAGTTACTTATTATTGTGCAAGGCTGAAGTCTTTCAGGCTTGACTGGTTTACCTGCTGTTAATGTCCTTTATAACATTTCCCTCATTTTGTGGCTTTCTCTTCTTGGGCTGGTATGGCTTTGATGTTTTCATAAACCTTTATGTTCTGCTTATGTCAGGGCTTGACTGTTTTTTGTGCGGGGGCATTGAATGTAGTGTAGTACAGAATAGCACTGCATGTCTGCACTGATCTGTTTACTTTGACAGGTTTTTGAAAAGCCGTATTGATGGATTCAGGTTTAGGACTTTGGCTAGTTGGGTTGATCCCATGTATACTTTATATAGTACATTAGCTGCAAATCTAAGAATTTGCTTCATTGACCAGGATATTCCACTGAAATAAATTTCTCTTTGTAAAGAACACTGAAATAGACTTTGTACAAAGAAAATTTGGTGCCTGCTTCCAACAGCAGCGTTTAAAGTGCTGACATGACTGACTTTTTAATTTTGTAAAATTTAATAGATACAATTTTTTAAGTTTTTTTCACATATTTTACATTAGGTTTGCCTTACTTTCGTGAGCCCCATTGTGAGGATCAACGCTTTGTAGCTACACAGTCAGTCATGGCAAAGATTTTTGTAAGGATACGAGATACACTTATGTGTATTAAGACGTCCTTGCCTCTCATGAAATCTGAATGTCAAACACCTGACTCATTCGAAAGTTTGCCTTATGATCTGCAAATGTGCTGACTCATGCTACTCTGTTGGCTGTGACACTGACTTTGCATGGTTTGCATTTTTAGTTTCTTCCTTTTTTAATATTATGCTGAATGTGGATATATTGTGTAATATGGTTAGCAGTTTTAATCCTCCTGTTTTGTTCATTCACTATCTCCTTGTAGCTCAACCCCAATCCTTGTCACACTTGAGGAGACTAAGAGTGGAGGTTAAAAGGTTAGAAGCAGGAAGAAGGATTTATTTACTTGTTTACTTAGCTGTGCATTGTGACGTCTGGTTTTGTATTTTTGCTTAAACCCTATTTATTTATTATTTTTGTTCACTAAGTGATTTGAAGCAAGTGCTCATACATATGTGCTAAGATGCTGGATGAGGTTTATAAAGTGGTAAACTTTCTAAACTAGAATGCATCTCTTGACCTCACAGCCCTTTTTAGTAGTAAAATATTGCTCACTGTTTTCCCTGGGATTCGTAAAGACGTACCACCATGTAAAAGCCTTGTATCGAAAGGTTTCTTCATAGTAACCCTGTATGATTTTTGGAGCAGTCTCCTGCTGTGTGGCTTTGCTGAGAAAGTTGCATGTTAATGAGGTGTAGTCCAAGGGAGTGGTCAATTGTAATTGGTTATTTGCTCTGCCCTGGATTCCAACTTTACTTGGCAGAGCAAATTTTTTTTCTCCAGGAGGAAAACGTAAATGCTGACTTTTGACAGAGGCCACCCTTTCACTCTTCTTAGAGTATTCATGGCGCAGGTAAGTCTAGCAAAGCTGTGGTCTGGAGGGTGTGGTGTATTCAATGGACTGAGTTGTTTTGCCTAGCTAATGTTCTGTGGGGGCGGGGAGGTGCATGACGTAAGGACTGTGAGACAGGAAGGATGTTGATTGTACTGTACGCTGGCTTGTCAAAGTTTGGAGTTGGTAGCAACAGCACACAGTTGTCCCGCGTCTTCCTTTCTTAAGTAAAAGAACACGACATGGTGTCAGAAGTGCTGTGTGGCTGTGCCTGGGACTGCTGAACACTTGCTGAAGACCGTACGAGTAGCCTAGTGCCGTGGGGGCGGACATGTCGGACGAAGAGAATGGTCGGCAGCCGCGAGCTAGAATTAACATGGCGGCTAGCGCTCCTAATGCTACGTTTAGCATTCAGCCGCCTGAGCCCTTTGATTTCTCCAAACCTCATGAATGGACACGATGGATACGCCGCTTTGAACGGTTCCGTCAGGCCAGCAATTTATCTTCGAACCCAGAAGGGAACCAGGTGAACACCCTGATATACTGCATGGGCGATGAGGCAGACGATGTCCTGAGAGGCCTCAAACTAACCGATGCAGAGCATCAGGAGTATGCCAAAGTGAAAGACGGCTTCAAAGATTTTCATTGTCAAAAAGAACATTGTTTATGAACGTGCACGATTTAACATGCGGAAACAAGAACTGAATGAGACTGTTGATGCTTTTGTTACTGCTTTGCATGCTTTAGCTGAGCACTGCAATTATGGGACGCTGCACGATGAGCTCATAAGAGATAGAATTGTTGTGGGCTTGGCTGACACCAGACTGTCCGAGCGGATGCAGATGGAGAAAGAGTTGGACTTGGAGAGCTGTAAACATGGCCAGACAGTCGGAGGAGGTAAAGAAGCAGCAGACTGCCTTGAGGTGCGATAGTAGTGCCCTGCAGTATAACGTGAACGCTGTGCAGACACCACTCGACACCAAACGCCGGCTGGAGACCTCGAAAGGTTGGGGCAAGGCCTTGACGCCGATTTTTCAGCGACAGACGCAAAAGGGTAAAGACGCTCCGATTTCGCAGTGTTACAGGTGTGGGGGCCCATTTCATCATAAACTCCTATGCCCGGCGACTGCTGCAAGATGTCGCTCGTGTGGGAAGAAGGGCCACTACCAGCGAGTCTGCAGGCAGATTAAGGCGGTGCAGTGTATCGAGGAGGACGAGGAGCTTGGCGAGCGTGAAGAACAGGGCTTTTTCCTTGGTTCTGTCTCCTCCGGGAACCATTCCTGGATTGTGGAGGTTCAAATAGAGGGCACATCTATGACTTTCAAGCTAGACACGGGGGCGGATATTACTGTTATTTCCAAGTCAGACCTGGACAACTTGTTCAGGGGGAAGGATGCTCCTCTGCTCCAGCAGCTGGAGAGACCCTTGTTGGGGCCTGGAGGGACGCCACTGGAGGTCACAGGATCCTTGGAGCTTCAGCTTGGTTATGGACAAAGACAGACATGCGAGAAGGTGTATGTTGTTAAAGGCCTCCGCACGCCGCTTTTAGGTCTTCCTGCTATTTTGGGGTTGGGTCTCCTGAAGCGGGTTGACACTATTACCATGGAGTCTTTGAAGGCCTCATACCCTGAACTGTGCTCTGGGCTGGGGGTAGTGCAGCGGAAATACCATATAAAGCTTCAGCCTAATGCGGTGCCATACTCTTTGAAGACCCCCAGGAGGATACCCCTACCTTTGATGGGGAAAGTGAAGGAGGAGTTAATGAGGATGGAGACGCTGGGTGTTGTTACCAGAATGGAGGAACCTACTGACTGGTGTGCAGGCATGGTTGTCGTCCCAAAGAAAGACAGTAACAGACTGAGACTATGTGTAGACTACACTAAGTTAAATGAATACGTATGCAGGGAGAGGTTCGTGCTGCCCTCGGTCGAGCAGAGTCTTGGGATGCTTGCCGGGGCGAAGGTGTTTAGTAAACTGGATGCCAATATGGGATTTTGGCAAATTCCTTTGTCAGAGGAGTCGGCTGCGCTTACCACATTCATAACCCCCTTTGGGCGTTTTTGCTTCAATCGCCTTCCCTTTGGCATTAACTCTGCACCCGAACACTTTCAACGCATGATGGCAGAGGTCATTGAAGGACTAGAAGGGGTGATTTGCCACATGGACGACGTGCTGGTCTGGGGTCGTTGCCAGGAGGAACACGATGCCCGGCTTCATGCGGCATTAAAGAGACTGGAAGAGGCAGGCATCACGCTGAATGTGGGGAAATGCGACCTGTCAAGGAGCAAAGTGACCTTCTTGGGCCATGTCATCACAGATTCTGGCATAAGCCCAGACCCAAGGAGGACCGCTTCCATCACGGAGATGGAAGCACCTGCAACAGTAGGAGAACTCAGGAGTTTCCTGGGCATGGTGAATCAGGTGGGAAAGTTCATCCCTCATTTGGCTGAGAGGGATAGAGCTCTGAGAGACTTACTATCAAAAAAGAATAGCTGGTACTGGGGGGGGGGACCAGGAAAAGGCATTCAATGACTTAAAAGATGCGATCACCTCACCTCCAGTTTTGGCTGTATACGACCGAATAGGGATACGAAGGTTTCTGCGGATGCATCATCCTTTGGGTTAGGGGCGTGCTGCAGCAACAATGGGAGGACGGCTGGAGACCTGTGGCCTCGCATCAAGGTCACTCTCACCTACGGAGCAACGATATGCCCAGGTTGAGAAAGAGGCTCTAGCGTCTACCTGGGCATGTGAACGCTTCAGAGATTACCTATTAGGTAAATCGTTTTGTCTAGAAACTGATCACAAACCCCTGGTTTCATTGCTTGGAGGTCAGGCGCTGGATCTTCTACCGCCTAGAATCCAACGCTTCAGGATGAGACTGATGCAGTTCTCATACACAGTGCAATGCGCTCCAGGAAATCACTGTGGGTGGCAGATGCCTTGTCACGTTCTCCACTTAAAACCAGGCTAACACTGGAGGAAACAAAGTTGATGGAGGACACGGATATCTATGTGAACAGTATTGTGGAAAACATGCAGGTGAAGCCTTCCTTCCTCCAGACACTACGGGAGCAGCTGAAAGCAGACAGTGTGTGTGTGCGGGTTATGGACTTGTGCAGTCAGGGGTGGCGCTGTATGCGAACCAGGAACCCTTGCTGAAGAGCTACTGGCCAGATCGTTCTACATTAACAGTGAAAGATGGGTTGCTGTTAAAGATTCACGCCTTGTTATCCCTCTGCCATGCGTAATGAGGTGTTGTTGAAATTACATGAGGGACATCAAGGTATCGTGAAGTGCAAAGCCAGAGCCTGTCAGACTGTCTGGTGGCCTGGGCTCAGCCAACAGATAAACGACATGGTTTCGGGATGCAGGACGTGCATCTCAGAGAGGAGGAATCATCCTGAGCCCCTCATCCCAACTGAATGTCCGGACAGACCATGGCAAAGAGTGGGCACGGATTTATTTGAACTAAAATGACATACTTACCTTCTTGCTGTGGATTACTTATCCAGGTTTCTTGAGATCGCATTGTTGAAACATAGCAAATCCGACGAGGTCATCAACCACCTAAAGTCCTTCTTCGCTCGCCATGGTATCCCAGAGGTCCTCGTGTCCGATAATGGCCCTCAGTTTTCAGGCCAATCTTTTGCGGACTTCAAGCGGCTTATGGCTTCGAGCATGTTACAAGCAGCCCCAGGTTCCCGCAGAGTAACGGGGAGGCGGAACGTGCGGTTCAGACTGTGAAGAACCTGCTTAAGAAAAGTGTCGATCCGTACATGGCTCTTCTGGCGTACAGGACAACGCCACTGCAGAATGGCTATAGCCCTGCGGAACTTCTCATGGGACGTCGGTTGCGGACTTCTCTTCCGATTCATCCTTCGCAGTTGGACCCGGTGCTGCCCGACTGGAGAAGGCTTGTGGGGAAAGAGGAGGAGAAGAGGGTGTATAATGCGGCAAACTACAACCGACGCCATCGGGCAAGGCCGCTGGGTGATGTGTTGCCCGGTGACCAGGTGTGGGTGACAGATATGAAGACCCCAGGTACTGTAGACCAAAAGCATTACTCGCCGAGGTCATTTAAGGTAGACGTGCCCCAAGGGACTGTGCGGAGAAACCGTGTGCATCTGATTCCCTTGCCAGAGCTTGAGTGCAAATCAAACCCTGTGGGTCAGGAGAGTGAGTTAAGTAAGACCGTTGAGGCCTTGCCACCTTGCAATGGCCTTACCCCGGAAACCCGGGTACATAGTGATGTTGTGAGGACCAGATCAGGAAGGATTATTAACAAGCCGGACCGATTGGATTTGTAGTGAACAGTCTGTAAATAGCAATGTCATTTGTGTTATAGTAATCTGAACATGGCTAAGTGAGCAGTTGTGGCCATGCACCAAGTTCGTAGTGAAGACGAAGAGATTGAATAGATCTGGGTTTTGTAATAAGGGAAAAAGGGGCCTTATAGAAAAGGAGATGTGGTGTATTCAATGGACTGAGTTGTTTTGCCTATCTAATGTTCTGTGGGGGCGGGGAGGTGCATGACGTAAGGACTGTGAGACAGGAAGGATGTTGATTGTACTGTACGCTGGCTTGTCAATAAAGTTTGGAGTTGGTAGCAACAGCACACAGTTGTCCCGCATCTTCCTTTCTTAAGTAAAAGAACACGACAGAGGGGTTTATAGGAAGGAAATTGCTAGTCTGGAAGTAAGTGTGTGTGCGCGCGCGTGCACATGTAGGAAGGTGCCTTTGCTAACACATTGCATGAGTTGCTAGGTGATGCATTAGTGTGATTAGTTCTGGTAGCACATTATTCATTTCATAGACATGATGAGCGAGCTGCTAATAAGATGTTTCTTAAAGCCGCTTTACCATGTCTCTGAATCAGAATTTCTGAAAAGCTAACATAGGCAGGAAGAAGTTCTGTGAATCTCAGGATTACTTTATATAAGTATAGCAGCTGAAATGGCTGAAATAAGAGTTTATTTAACACTATTTATGAATAACCCACTGTAAGATAGGCTACAGAGACTTGTAAAGATAAAACAGCAAATCTGAAGTATTGCAATATAGAGGGAAAGTAGGTCAGATGCACCAGAATTGAACTAGGAGATGCCATGTTGAGTTTTGCCACATAATCTAAACTGAAATGTGTTTGCATTTTGGCTGGGCTTTGGAAATTCTAAATGCAGTGTTTACAGAAAGTAGAATGCCTACCAGGTAATCTGATGTTCTATCCTTCACTTCATGACCATGTTCGGATAGTGCTGAAGCTACCCTTTAGTCCTCAACCAGAATGATGATTTGAGTAGGCTAGAGATGGAAGATGGTTGAAGGTTGAGTGCATCCAAAAATCCTGTGTTTACATTTATCTACTTGCCCTCTTTCAAAAGTTTAGTGACTTCTGAGGCATAAGTATGGAATGCAATTAGCGTCGATCGGCAGGATTAGTTTTGTAGTATTGATTGGGCAAGCTAGTGGCACTGCACATCTGCCTGGATTTATGTAGAGTTGGGCCCCAGAGATGCTTTCACTGAGAATGAAACTAGAATTTTGAGGAACAGGTGAGAATTCCTGCCATGAAGTTATTGGAGGTTGGGGTTGAAATTGTATGTGGTAATTTGGGCAGAGTTTTGAATTTGACTGGATGCATAGATACTCTGTGAACCTGAAGGCTTTAAATGTGGCAATTAGTAGTATTCCAGAAATTTGGCGAGATACACGCTTGCATTACACATTTTCAGCTTATGAAATCAGTGACAAATGTGATGAAGGTGAAGTCGTGACTCAGTAATGACATCTAAATTGTGTTCATATGCTGAAAACCTGGATAACCTTTTGGAAAATGTATCAAATGACATCAACAGCAACTCGGTTGAGTGCATTTCTACAGAAATCACAACTGAAAAAAAAAAAAAGAGACTTTTTCTTTTTTTTTTTTTTTTCTTTTTTTTTTTTTTTTTTTTCCTGACCTGTAGACGAGGAATATAATTTTGCAGTCCACTTGGCTGTATGATAGGCTTCTTTCCTACCCATTCTGATGGTTTACCCATTGAGGCTTTTGAAACCTCTTTTAACACTGATCTCAAAATATTGTTAAACATTTAAAACAACAAACTCTTGCTCTCTCATGTATCAAAATATAAACCTGACATAAAATTAAAAATTTAACCTAGATTGACTCACTCTCTCATCTGTTCTGTTCTAAGCTGTTCAAAAAAAATTACTATCCTCACCTCTCACCTATTAATATATTCTTATTATCCCACTCACTCTTCAGCTTGAAAAAGGCTACAGCTACCTCACAGTAGCTTTATGAAGGGTTTCAACCAGTATTTGAAAGACTGGATCTCCATAATTTGGATGTGTTTTTTTCATGCCCCATCATCAGGGGGTTCAGGGTCTGCGTCTTTGGAGCTGCATTTGACTCTGATATATATATATATATATATATATATATATATATATATATATATATATATATATATATATATATATATATATATATATATATATATATACACACACACAATATATAAATCCTAATAAATAAAATAAAATAGGGATTTTTATTTATTCATTTATAAAAATATTTTTTTATATAATATATAATATATATATATGAAACTTTATTCGTATTTATTTTCATTTTCTTCATTTTTAGATCGAATAGCTTTGTGCTAATTTTATTTTATTTTTGTGGGAGAGGGGCCAAAATTTGCTATTGAAGGAGTTTTTTTTGATAAGCCAAAGAAGTAAGTTTGCTATAATAACAGCAGTGTGTGGTAAAAAGTCGGCAGTTAAGTAATAGTTAGCTGAAATTTTTTTTCTCTTTTTCCATTCATTTCCATGTTTTTTTGTTTATTTGTTGTTTACCAATATTTTTTGTTGTTATTTCACTCTTGTGTGGTCTCAGCTGTAGCAGCTGGCTATCTTCTGAGTTCTGGTGAGTGTGGGATATCCTTTAATGCATAGCATCTGTGCATACAGCATATCTTAAGTGATTTTTCTTTATCTATACTGTGATACACTTAGTACTGATATGTACTGTTGACTACTGATAGACTGATGGCAGGGAGAAAGTGTGACAGGAGTTATCATGGGAATGCGTTTTTTCATGCAATAGTTTCTTTTCTTCAGCCTTTTCAACCTGTCAGCATTTCTCCTCTTTTGCTTTTTTTTATTTGTTCTTTTTTTTCAAGGAAATTCTCTATGTTCTTATATACTGTTCTGGAAAAGCTCACTCACTCTTCCACGCTTTGCATTAACTTTTTATCTTGCTGTTTCTTGTTTTTTGTGTTTTTGTGCTTTGTATTTTGTTTTTGTTTTTTTTTTTATGTTTTCTTTTTTTGTATTTACACTTTTTTTTTAATGACATATCTCCTTCCCTCTCTCCTTCACTGGCTGGTGTGAGTAAGCTCAAAACTCTCATTTTGTGAAATCACTCCCCTTCAATTATTTAAATTTATTGGCCATCCCACTTTATTCCATAGTAGCAGAATACAAAAGTGCCTACCCCCTTTCAATCTGTCTTGCTCTTTTGACAGTAGTGGCTCTCCACTTAGACAGCTAAAACTTAAGTTACCCACTTTCATATCCAACTGCTTAGTGTACACTGCAGTATTTAGGATAAACCATTTTTTTTCATCTTAACAACATCTATTGCAAGACCACCAGTAATTGGAGAGCCCGGTCAGTAGTCATCTTGGAATTAATACCTGTTTTCTCCTTGTGAAAGAAGGAGTATAGGGACATTTCCTGGAGACTGCTGATCACCAGAAAGCCTAATGACTGCTTTATAGGTGACAGCTTGGAATCTGTGCTTATGTTCTGGTCCTGGTGAGAGAAGGAGCAGAGTGCATTGATTCTTGACCATTTCTGGTTGGAGAGTGAGTATCTGTGCTTAACATTCCTGATTGGTCTGGTTGCTATTCAAGGCATCTACCAGGAAAATGCTACAGGCCCTACAGACCCTTGCATCATCTGGGACAAGATTGTGGATCACTAAACAGGCTGTGGCCTGCTTCTCCTCTTAGGATTGGTTCTACCATTTTGATTCTGGTGAGAGAAGAAGCAAAGGAGCATTGTATCCCAATAGAGTGAAGCTGTGGTAAGAGCAGCATTAGTAGTAGCCAGGCAGTAGCCATTCAGGCGACTTCCCTCTTTTCATCATTTTGACAAGCTAATTCTTTATTTTCAGTAAGTACTGCTTGATTTGTTTCTAACTTCAGAATATCCACCTAAATACTTACTTCATTCTTAAATTTTCAGGGTCTACATATTAGTTTCCCCTCAAGTGTTTTGTAGTGCTCTGTATAGAATCGGACACCTTGAATGACATTTTTCTTGTAAAAGCACAGTTGAAATTTCTACAATACCTAGCTGCACACAGGACAACTATTTTGCAGTGACTAGCACTGTCCCCATAGTTGCAAACCAGATATACCTGACAGTGATTTGATATTCTCCCTCCAACTGTCTACCCAATAAAAAGGGCCTTATGCCATGGCTATGAATTTTCCTACTGTCTTTGTTATTAGCTTGGTGGATATGGGCATCATGAGGCAATGTAGAAATTGCCTCATGTTTACTGACAGCCAGTTAATTCTCAAACTGATATGGTATGTGAGAGATGTATTTACACAATGTCACTGGAGACAAAGTTCTCACATAAAAGTACTCCTAGTGTCAATAAGGTTGTCGGTAGTACACACGCTGCACCCATCACTCGGAATTCAAAGCCGACATATCAACCCACATGTGCTGAGGCACTTAATTGTAACCTTCATAAACCACAAAGACCTCCTAGCTGAAGTTGTTGTTGTTGTTGTGTCTTTCGGCTTTTCCCCGGTTAGGGATCGCCACAGCAGAACTCCGGTCCGCTGATGATTGGCAGTAGATTTTTACATGCCAAGTTGCCAGCCCTGACACACAACATTCAATGAAGATATATGCCCATTCATGCATGTCTCCACACACAAGACGCTCTAGCTGAGAATCGAACAGGACAATGTCTTACTGTGAGGTGACAATGCTACCGCAGCACCACCACCGCAGTATACCTCCTAGATGAAGTACACTAACAAATACCCTCAGCAGTCCCAAATGCACCATTTCCAAATAACACCCACATCAGCACATACAGCTACATCTCATAGAGCCTCTACCTCTAAGCCCATAATGCAAGCCACCACACAATCCAACAGTCTAGTCATTGGAGACTCCATTGTGAGACACACTGATGTCCCTTTCACCAGGCTGAGTAAGGAGAAAGTTACGGTCAGTTGCTTATCAGGGGCTAGGATTTGCCACATTAAGCAGGCACTCGGATCATTGGACAAGAATTACCAGTGTGACTCATAGTCCATGTGGGAGTAAATGACCTAAGACATACCTCCCTAGACTGTATGAAGAGAGACATCATGGAGCTCTCGGAATATATGCGGCGCCTAGCATTGAGCATCATTTTGCCTTCTCCAAGGATGATGCCACAGTATGAACAAAAGATGATTGACTTTAGTATTTGGCTTAGTTTCTGGTGTCATTCTAAGAGAATGCAATATTTGTCAGCATGGAAGGAGATGGTCAACACACCCTGCTGCTTTGCCAGGGATGGTCTGCACCTCTCCACTCTAGGCTTTTGAATATTACACAAAACATTGTCTTCCCCATAGTGCCATTTTTAGGCAATGCCAAACGGAAAGTACTTCTGACATAGCAAGTCAAAACCAAGAAAATCTAAACGTATTACTGCTCAGTGCTAGTAGTCTAAACAAAACAACTTCACTCCCTAGAAGCCCTCTTTACCCTAGAGAATGCTGATGTCTTGCGGTCACTGAGACATGGTTTAAAGCCACGGAGAGCACACCAACAGTGCTAGGTTATAATGCCTTCCACACATAGGCCAGCTACTTCACAGATGGGGACTAAAGGAGGAGGTGTCTGTATTTACATCAAATATAAATATACTGCAAGGCTGGTCAAACAGGGCAATCCACTTGAGCTCATCCATGTTCAAATCTCCATAGGCAAAATCCAGTACCACTTCCTCCTGTATGACCCAGGAAACCCATACCGTTTATCTAAACTTATTAGAAACACTAACCATCCGACCCAATACCATATTCTTGGGTGACTTTTTAATTACCCCACTATTAACTGGGAATAATGTACAACACCAAACGTACATGCACAGAGATTCCTGGATTTTGTAAAAAAAAAAAAAAAAAAAGAACTCCCTGGACCAGATTCGTCAATAAACCAATCAGGGGTGCAACCATACTGGATCTGGTCCTCACTAATATGGGAGAGTGCTGCATACCTGCTACTGTAATGCCTTCCCTGGTAAGGTCAGACCACAAAATGGTCTCCTTTGAAATAAAAATAAAACCTGGACCCCCAGCTAAACCTAGAATATTCAGGAACTATTCTAAGGCTAACCTCCTCTTAAGTGAGAACCTGGCAAAATTTGAATCCCCCATAAACCATGAGAACACTGCTACCTATGCAGAACTGTTGACAGAAACCTTGTACAAGCATGTTAATAGCTGCATAGAGGCAGCTGTACCCACCAGGAAGAAGTACAGAACTAACTAAAAAAACAAGCCACCCTGGTGGAATCACAAAATCAATAGGCTGTATAACAGGAGGGAAAAAATTGTGACAAAATTAGGAGGCGCAGCACCCAGCAGAATAAAAACACTCTCAATAAACAAACAAATCAAAGGACAAATAAAGTTTACCAAAGCCAAATTTGAGGTAAGTTTGGCTTCCCAGGCCAAGGACAACCACAGAGGATTATTTAGCTAGGTCCACACCCTCAAAGGCAATAACAGTCGTGTGAAGAGCTTATTGTAAATGGAGCCACCTATACTGAGCCGGAAGACATAGCAAACCTCCTGGCTGATGAATTCAGCCCCAGCTTTACCCCTTTCTCCCCCCCCTTCAACCTTCCCTCAGGAAATATCAAATACAACTCCCCCTACTATCACTAGGGAACAGGTCCTTAATACTCTCTCTGAGACCATGAACACTGCATCACTGGACCCAGAAAATATCCCAAGATGCCTTCTAAATAGCATGAAACGTGACCTATCAGGGCCTCTGGAATTGCTATTTAATTGTAGCCTCCTCCATTCATGAGGCACAAAACCTGTTTGTATAGCAACAGTCATCCCTTTGCACGAAGGTGGACCATCCACAGACCATGGAAACTACATACCCATAGGTCTCACTAGTCTTGTATGTAAAGCCATGGAAAGAATGATCATGAAAAGCATCAGTAGAGGTATAGTAAACCTCCCGACACCTGGACCCAACCCAGTTTGGTTTCATCATGGGCAGATTATGTCTAGTCAACCTGGTGGACTTCTTTGAGAAGGTCACCAAAGCAATGGATGAGGGCAAAATTGTTCACACTGCCTACCTTGACCTGGCCAAGGCATTTGACACAATACCTCACTTGGACATTATTGACAAACTCAAGAGGTTCGGTACAAACCCATATGTCACCAGGTGGGTAGCCAACTGGCTCACAGACAGGACCCAGGAAGTCAGAATTGGGGACACCACTTGTACAAAGAGACCATTTGTAACTGGAGTCCCTCAGGGATCAGTCCTTTGGCATTAACTTCTCAGAAGTCAAGGCCAGTGTCACTGAACTCTGACTAAATTTGCAGATGATTGCAAATTAGGAGCTGTCATTGAATCTCACACTGACACAAATGTTCTCCAGGATGGGCTGCCACAGACAAACAGCTGGTGTCAGAGCCATGGAGTTAAAACTAAATGCCAAGAAATCCATAATAGTATCCTTTGGGAAGTTATCCATCCCTGGTAACTATCATATTGATAGCACACCCCTTAGAGTTGACCCAGTAGTCAGGGACTTAGGGACACACATGGATAGTAATCCAGCCTTTGACCATCATGTGTCTACATTGGTGAGGAAATCATTCTATATTGCGCAACTTATAAACAAAGGTATGGCATCCAAGTCCAAGGAAGTCATTGTTCCACTGTATTCGGCATTCATCAGACCTATCATTGAGTACTTTGCCCCATTCGGCGTATCCAGCAATTGGAACTTCCACAGAGGTTCCTAACCAAAAGAATACAGGGCGTAAGTAAAATGTCCTATGCAGACAGACTCAAGGCCCTATCCCTGTATTCTGTCTCCTACAGGCTTTTGAGGGGAGATCTATGCCTGGCATACAGGGCATTGTCGGACCCCACTCTAATGGACCTCCTCCTGCATATCCACAAAATCCACAAAACAAACGGCACCAGAATTACTTGTTCAAAGGGCTTAAACCTTGCCTGTGATATATAGTTACTGCTGGAGAGATGGGTATGTATCCCAGAGGCTACCATGTTTATGAAACAGGCTTCTCCTTCATGTGAATCGGAGTTCCTCCCTATCCCAATTCAAGTACAACTTGGACAATTGGATGGGAAACCGGAAATTCATCCCTGGTTTGACACCCGTATCTCTAATGGACACAGGTAACCTGTAAACGGTTCATCTCCCAAACCCCTGCTTATACTTATACTTATCAAGGGTATCAGAACTTTGTCAGTGATTTGGGATGCATGGTTAGGCCCTTGTGGTTGTTAGCCTAGTAAACACCTATGAACCTTATCAAGGGTATCAGAACTTTGTCAGTGATTTGGGATGCATGGTTAGGCCCTTGTGGTTGTTAGCCTAGTAAACACCTATGAACCTATGTACAACTTAACTTCTCAAAACTTCTACTTCAATGTATGTAGCGTTTTTTCATTTGAGTAACTTTAATCCCAACTATGTCCTTGCAGGTATGATAATTCAGAGCCATATTCAGTACAGAAGATGGAGAATTACAAGTCATTTTTGGAGAGGGCTAATTTTCCATTTTCATTCATGGCTTCATTCCTGCACACTCTTGCTTTAAATGTAATTAATACCGCTTTGTAGAAATATTTAATGAGCTGTCCTACTTGATGTTGCCATTTCTCTAATGGAATAATGCTGAAAAATACCTTCAGTCTTCCATCGTGTGTGTAGTAGTTACCTGGAACTTTTTTTCTTTTTTAATGTGCTTTATTTTGCAGTGTTATGCATTAAAGGATCTCTGTGGACAGAAACTGAAAGTAATATCTTGTCTTTATGTTCTACTCAGCAGAAACCTTTTGCAGCAGAGTGAGTAGCATTACCAATTTTAATTTTCTTGTAATCAAAAAACTGATATGCTGGATATGTAAATGGGACTTGGATGTTTTGGCTAGGCATTATATCTTTTTGTTAGCACTTTGCATTATGATCCCCCAGAAGATGAGATTAAAACACTCTAACTGTGAAAATTGCCATTACCCTCTCTGAATGTAAAATTGTAACTAGTGTGAGTACCACAGAGATCAGTACTGGTCCCTCTCCTGTTTGACCTTTTATGTTACTGATATCCAGTCCAGTATCCAAGAAGTGTGGTTGACAAAGTTTGCTGATGACTGCAATCTGGTCACTGTTTTCCAGTCATTCATTGATAGTTAACAGCTAGAATATGTATATACCTGGTGTATTGAGAACAGTCTCAATTTAAATGAACCAAAGGTGTAGCTTTATACATTTAACAAAAAAAGTTATTCCCACCTCATATGTTACAAAAGGTCCTCCTATTCAGATGGACACTGTCGTACGATACGTGGATACTTGCATGGACAATTCTTTCTCATTTGATCATCATAGTTCCACCATAGTCAGGAAATCCTCCTTCTGTCTGGCCAAGTTAATTTCAAAGGGAATATCTTCATGATCCAAAGAAGTCCTCGTGCAACTGTTCTCTTCCCTTATCAGACCCAACATTGAATACTGTCCCCTTTGGTTTGTATAAATCTTAGCATATTTCTCCTCCAGAAGTCCCCAAAGATACCTCATCAAAAAAGCCCTTGAATCCTTGGACTATCTTGATAGATTACCATAACTCTCCTTTTACTCTGTAGCTTCTAAAACTGTTCTCTAAGTGACCTATCTCACATTTCTAGCCATGAAAGACCCAATCCTATTTGATCTTCTGCTGCAAAACCAGTAGCTTTACAAACACCCACACTAGGGACCTAATTTTGCTCTAAAAAGTAAACAAGACACGCAAAAGAGAGAGAGAGTTTCCTAACGAAACATATTCCCAGCCTGTATATTAAGTTACCACTAGAAGTCAGGCAAATGTGATATCTCCACTGCCCTTATAGGTTCATAGGTTCATACTAGGCTATCTGCCCTAGGGCATTTATAAGCCTAGCCATAATGTGTTTGGCTTTCGCCACCCATTTTAAATTTATTTTTCTATGCCCTTTTTCGAGGTTAGTATACTGTGCCTCTGTAAATGTGTACAATCCTGTAACAGAACTCAATGAAGGCTGCCCCACAAAATGTCACCATCAAACAGACTCTTCAGTCCAGTATAGTAAGAAGTTTCCGTTGTTTGTGGAAATGAAAGCGCTTAACTTATGTAATTTCATCTTGCTGTGTGTTATTAAATCTTCATGAATTACTGTACTGGACTGAAGAGTCTGTTTGATGGTGTCGTTTTGTGGGGCAGCCTTCATTGAGTTCTGTTATGGGATTGTACACATTTACCAGTTTATTCTCCCGTTTTTCCATCCATTGTGTTAATACTGTGCCTCTGTCTAACAGTGACACAGAAGTGATACCTGGGGTAAACCTACGATCTCCCATCCACTCATCAAGATTCCTCTTGAAGAGAGTCAGAGGGACTCTGCCTAACCTGGACTGGGATTTTATTCGAGTGAAGGGAGCCTCTGGGTTATGAATCTGTCCCTCCAGCATGTCCTATTTATTTCAGTGCTGAGGTTCAAGTCTCTCGAGCGCGTAGCTCGATGGGATTTGGATTTTCTGAGGTGCAGCATGTCCATTAATTCCGGGTTGGACATAGCTTTATACGTCAGGCACAGATCTCCTCTGAACAGGTGGAATGCCACTGAGTAGAGCTGGAGTTTCTTTAACCAGGCAGCATATGGCATCTGTTTGAGCCCTTTGATCCTCTTGGTGAGGTACTTTTGGGGTCTTTCCAGTTGCTGCAGGTGTCTGGTAAGGTACATCCCAAAAGGGGCATTGTACTCAATTATGGGCCTGATGAGGGATGAGTAAAGAGGCACAATGACCTCCCCTGATCTAGATGTGAATCCCCTCATGATTAGGTGGGCTATATAAAATGTTTTTCTAACCACTTTGGCCACGTGTTTGTCAAATGAGAGAGTGCTATCAACTTGGGTCCCCAGGTCCCTAATTACTTCTTCTGTACTTAATGGACTACCACCTATGTGGTAATTTGTGGGCACTTTGTTTTTGCCAAAGGGGATGTCTGTACACTTTTTGGCATTTAGCTTGAGGCCATGGCTCTGGCATCAGTTGTCTATTTCTATGAGGCCCTTTTGGAGGATGCTTGTGTCGGCTGGAGAGTCGATTATGGCGCCCAGTTTGCAGTCATCTGCGAACTTGGTCAGCCACAGTCCTTCTGTGTTGGCCTGTACCTCTGAGAAATATATACCGAACAAGAGAGGTCCCAGGACTGAGCCTTGTGGGACACCACTTGTAACTGGTTTGGAGTCTGACATGGCTCCAGCAATTCTAACTATGTGGGTTCTGTCCTTGAGCCAGTTTGCAATCCATCTAGTGACATAGGGTTTATATTTAAGCTGGTGAGGTTATCTATAATGCCCGAGTGGGGTATTGTATCTAAGGCTTTTGCGAGGTCCAGGTAGGCTGTGTGGACCACCTTCCCCTCGTCAATGGCCTTGGTGACTGTTTCAAAGAAATCAACCAGGTTTAAGAGGCAGGATCTGCCCTTAACAAAGCCGAACTGGGTAGGATCCAGTGTCTGTAGGTCCCCAATATCTTTATTTATCAGGTCCATGATGATCCTTTCCATAGCTTTGCAGACCAAGCTAGTCAGGCTTATGGGGCGATAAGTTTCCAGGATCCGTTGAGGCACCACCTTTATGGAGAGGGACCACTGTTGCTGTACGCCACTCTTTGGGCACATATCCTGTAGTAAGGCTGAGATTGAACAGTAGTTTTATGTTTGGGTTTAGCTCTTCTTGGAGTTCATGTAGGACGCAGCCCGGGACACCGTCTGGTCCCATTGATGCTGTGTTTTTTGCTTTGGAGAGGGCTGCTCTTACCTGAGCATCTGAGATGTCAGGGGGGCAGCACTCTGCTGGGATGAGATGTCAGGGGGGCAGCACTCTGCTGGGATAGATATTTGCCCTTTTGGTGGGGAGTTTGCGCTGAACCTGTCAGCTAGGATGTTGGCAATGTCTGTGGGTTCAGTGTATTTTTTGTCATTTTGGACTAATTCTGAGCATATCTGGGAATTACCACCCAGGTTCCTAACATAACTAAAGAAAGCCTTGTGATTATCCTTAGTGTCCTGTGCAATTTTTCTCTCGAAGCTGGCCTTAGACAATTTTATGAGTGCCCGTAGTTTTTTGCTAATACTGATCAGTGATGCCTTCCCTTTTTGGGATTTTGCTCTATCATTTAGTAGCTTCCTCCTTCTTTTGTATAGTTTGTTTATGGCTGGGGTCCACCAAACAGGATGTCTGCCTTTGGAGGATTGGGTCTTGGTTTTATTTGGGATCGCATGATCCATGCATTCCTGAAGGTGTTCATAGAATGCGTTTATAAAGGATTCTGCGGTCTGGGCCGTATTTTCCACAGGCCTGGGGGCTTTGAAGGATTCCACCTCGGTTTTGAGGAGTGTGAAATTTGCTTTAGAGAAGTTTTTCACTGTGGTTTTCTGGGCAGGGGGTGGGGTCGGGATGTGAATATCCAGTGAGATTAGTTTATGGTCTGATCTTACCAGTGAGGGAGGATACACTTCTGGTCTGGAGCATAGAGTCCCCATGTTGGTGATGATCAGGTCCAGTATGTTTTCCCCTCTTGTGGGAGTGGTAACAAGTTGTTCCATAGCATTTGAGTTTATAAATTCTAGGAACCTTTGGGCTAGGGTGTTGGAGCTAGAGTAATGCTCCCAGTCTATGTTTGGGTAGTTGAAGTCGCCCAATATAATGGTGTTTGGAGAGACCTTCATAATTTCCAATGTTCTCAGAAAGGCCGAGTGGGGGTTCCTGGGTTTGGGAAGGTGGTCTGTAGCAGGCTATAAACTGGAAGGCAGTTTTACCCACTGTTAGTTGCACACGGATAGTCTCTGATGCTTCGTGCTTTGCCACCAACCTGGAGGTGTGGGTATCTTTGATGAATATTGATACTCCCCCTCCTTTTGTGGTTCGGTCCAAGTTTTGGGGCCGAAAAGCATGGTATGAGCTATAACCTGGTAGTGCTGGGGTGCTCTCAGGAGCCCTGAACCAGGTTTCTGTTACTGCACAGATATCTATGTTCTCCATGCTAAGGAGAGTTTCGAGTGCGTGCATCTTGAGGTTTAGACTTCTGGCGTTGAGTAGCATTACTCTTAGTTTCTTATTCCTTGTGATACCTATGGAGGTGGGTTTGTCTTTTGAGCCTTGCCTAAAAAAGGCACTATGGGGGTAGCAAGAGCCTTTGCCAATATCCGAAAGCCCAGGGTGACGGGTGCAAGCCGTCCCTAGCGAAGCATCGTGGCTTGTCGAGCATATCATCCCAAGCTGACAGGCATTGGATCCCCTTTGAATGACACCAGTACTTAAGCCAATTCTTGAAATTGATCATCTTGTCTTCATATTGTGGCATCATTCTTGGTGAGGGTAAGATGCTACTCAAGGTCAGGGTCATACCGGCCTGGGCTACATGCTCAGAGAGCTCCTTTATGTCTCTTTTCATGTAGTCCAGGGAGGTACGTCTCAGGTCATTCACACCAGCATGGACAATGACTGAGTCATATTTGTACTTGCCTTGGAGTGACCTGAGTGCTTGTGTTATGTGGCAGATCCTAGCGCCCGACAGGCTGCTCACAGTGACCCTCTCCTTGTTCAGCCTGGTGAGCGGGACGTCAGTGTGCCTGACGATAGAGTCACCTATTACAAATGTATCAGTTGTGTTGTTTAGTCTTAAGGGCTGTGACTGTTCGGCACACTGGCTTTGTGTGAGATGTGTGTTGCACGTGTTTTGTTTTGGGGTAGCGGTTGCTTGGGCTTCTGCTTTGGAGGTCTCTGCTGCTTAGGCAGATCTTTATTTAGAGCCTCCGAGTATGTTTTTGTGTGATTATGTGTTTGGTTTGCTGTCGTGGTAGGTCTATGTGAGACTGGAATTGTAGTGAGTGTGGTTTCCTTCTCCTCCTGACTGGTTATGCCAGTACTGAGTTGAGAGAGCTTAGCCTCCAGTTTGGCTATATGGTTGCATCTCTCACATGTGTTGGAATTTGTTGGGAGGAGGAGAGGGTTGTCTGTGTACATGAAGCAGTTGTAACATTGCCTCAAGATTCCCAGATTCACCAGCTGTACCGGAGAGGAGATTGACAACTGACCTTTGGACATGCTAGAATAATATTGGGAATTCCTTAATAATTGAAAACAAGGGCCAGTGGGGAGTGAGGGTGTAGTGCTTTTAATTTTTAGTGCTGACTTATATAATTGCTTTAGCGCAAGTGCCAGGTAACTTAAGTGCAATGTGTTACAGGTAACTTAAATGCAAAAACGACAAACAGTAACTTTCTTTCAAGTGAAACAAGGAAATAAGTACAGTAAGCAATGCAGATATCACTAGTGATCCACAGAAGCGCTGAGAAGCCGCGTATTAGGTGGAATTAGCGTTCCAGGGAAATAACAAGCAAACAAACAACAAGCATATAAACAAAGCTAGATTCAGCAGGCCTGGATCTGGTCTATGTTACAGCAAACAAGGTGTACCAATTTCAGTAAGATACAGTTCAAATATTCAGGCACTATAAACCTTTAACCAGAAATTCCCAGCTCAGAAGGGCAAAGGCTAGTCTTGCTTGTTGTATAAGTATATGCCAGTTTACACCAGAATTGTCATGCTTGATTTGGGAAGTGAACACTAAGTGACTGAAAAGGGAGGCACAAACTTTTAAAGATGCCTACTTAAATGTTTAGGCATCTTACAGTCCTTGTGATCACTTGCCTAGTATTGATACCAAATGCATACAATGGCACTAATCAGAATTACCGCTTAGTTTCAAAATCTGTAGTTATGGTTTTCCCATGACTTGCACAAGTTTTGTGATTTTAGACTTAATTTTGCTAATAACTCTAATTTAACATGCCTCTTTCAGCTGCAGAAAGTATTTCTAAGAACTCAGAATATTCTTTTCATCTATTATTCCCGTGTGTCCTATCTTTTGCCACAGTCTGATGTGCTCACTGGTGACAGCAGCGCTGGCTCTTTACAGCAACTTTGCAGCTGTACTCCACAGACTTGATAGATGTATAGACATTGTGTGTGTGTGTGTGTGTGTGTGTGTGTGTGTGTGTGTGTGTGTGTGTGTGTTTGGGGGGGGTGATGGCAGGGCTGCACACATCTTGCTATTTAGACTTTTTCAGGGTCAGATGTTTACATGTGAATAGGACTTGCGATGTGAAAGCTTGGGAGACTGGTTGTTAAGGAAAAGAACATGAGAGTGTAGGCATACAGACATAGGATGGGCTCAGGAAGCTGAACAGCACTGAAATGCCAAACAAGTTGAGAAACTGCTACTTCATGATTCATGGATCCGTAGTTTGTTTGTGTCTTTCAGCTTTTTCCCAGTTAGGGGTCGCCACAGCGGATCTCCGGTCCGCTAATGATTGGTAGAAGATTTTTACGTGCCAAGTTCCCAGCTCTGACGCACAACCTTCAACGACGGTACACCCCTTCACGCATGTCTCCACACAGAAGACGCTTTAGGAATCGAATGGACAACGTCTTGCTGTGAGTCGACAACGCTATCGCAGCACCACCACCGCAGTACATTCATGGATACGTAATAATGTAGGAATAATTTGTATGGTGGAAAATACACTCTAAGATATGTAAGAGTTGTGTTTATGCTGTAGTTGTGCTTCAAAATATAAGCTGCTAATAGCTATATTTCAGAAAATTTAAGAAATGCTGCAAATTCCTGATCTTGTAAGAAGAGGTTCGTACATCCTTTGTATCCATTAGGAATAATGGTACAGACTTAAGGACTGCTCAGTTGATAAAACATTCCCAGGTTGTCATCCAGCCACCCTCACCAACCATGAAGCTCCTTGTGTCCCTTTCTTGTTTGCCACATGAAACCTGTCAGTTCTCACTAAAACTGCCCTTCCTTTTTCAAAATTTTATGAGGTGTTTGGAGTATACGTTCTCCTTTTTTTTTTTTTTTTTTTTTTTTTTCCTTGTAGTAATTTCTGTCTTATTTCAAGCTTCTTGCTTATTTTTCTTTATTTCTGATGGAATAATTTTTTGTGCTGAGCTTAGGATCGCCATTTTTTTCTTGCAGTGTCTGTCTGTTTATTCAGAAACTGACATTCAGCAGGACTGTTCCCTTAGCAGACTTGCAAAATTATGTTTACAGTCTAGAACCCCACATGCCACCTGTAGGTACTCTGTAGGCAGAAATTTTAAAAATGTGAACAAACAGTGCTACACATTGCTTGGAAGCCATCTGCTTTCTAATAAAAAGCCACATTGGAATATTTTTATCCCTCTAATTTCAGATTAGGTTCAGTGTGTTTATTGCTCTTTTGAAAGTTTCTGAAGATTCTTCTTCCTCCAGAGTTTCTTCCCATTGGAAATAGTGGATGACCTGTTTTATTCAGGATGGCCTTATGCTAAAATTGTTTTAAAGGATTACTTGTCTAGTCCTTTAAACTTCCAGTTGTAATGGAGGTAGAACAGCCATGTATCTCATCTAAAGAGATGCATAGTTCCTTTATGTCTGTAGTATCTTCTCTTGGTCATGTGTGGGGTCATCTACATTGTTTCGCATTGTCAGAGCTATTTGCTGTGGTGTTGAGACTTTTTGACACTAGCAAATTAAGATGCCAATTTCTGCCCTCATGTTCTGATGTGTTAAGGGTCACTGTTCTTCTAGAGATCATTTTTTCTCTAGCCTTTTCACTGTCTTTGCTCAGCACTAAGTCTACAATTTCCTTCGTTGCAGCACTGTATTGAGCATTTGCCATGACCTCTACTGTGGTAAAGCAGCATTGATTATTTATTTTCTGAAGCTGGCTCTTATGGTATAAACCTACTTTGCACCATTTTTGTCCAGTGCTAATTGGCCCACTGTGCACATTTTTTTTTTTTTTTTTTTTCAGTTACTGGGCTATCCAGAGTCTGTGTGCCTGACAGCGTTGTTTGATATCTACACCAATGGCAGCAGTCATTTATATGGTCCTGGGATTCTGATGGCCGTATTTGACATTAGGATGTTTTGATGAGGCACTAGTTTTACATTTCCAAATCATTCTAATAGGACTTGATACCTGGCTGTAAAGAGGCTGGCGAAGTGTTTAGATACTGTATGGTCCTTAAGTCATTTTAAAGGGTGGTTCGATTTAAACACCTGGAGCCAGAAGTGGATTCACCTAGGGAAGATTGCTAAGATGAGGAGGAGGAGGAGCAAACCCCTTCCCTTCCTCCTGATGACTCCAAGTTTGGGGAGATGTTACTTTTAATGCAACAATAAAGTAACTGGCCCATAAAACCCATATCATTGTCGCAAAGATGACTGCAAAAGGATTGTAGAATTTAAAATTGTCATATTAACAGCCTTACTGATTCTACTGCTGGTAGAAATACCTCATGTCATCATCAGTATTACGCAAGATCCTGTCCCCTGTTTGCTAGAAGGCAGACATAGTTTTCTGGCCTCCCAAAGAATGTTTTGTGTGCCTGGGCCCAATGTATCATAAATGGTCCCTAAGATTTTTTTATGCTTTTCATAGTACCCCCTTATTCTGATATTCCTATAGAAAGCCACACTGAAGACGTCTGAACTAATTCTCTCCACCCTTCTATATGCCTCTCAAATTTTCACTAACCTGTGTAAATCTGATTATAAACAAATTAGAATCATGCTGCAATAAAAATAGCAAAGTTTGCCACTAGTCGTACCTACAGATCTCATTGCTTTTCTGCCCTTCAAGAATTAAACTGGATTGAGCTAACAAATGTACTATCCCTGAACCAGCTAACCATTGACCACGCCATAGTTCATAAATTCAGTGATTGCCCTGCACTCAAAAACCTAATTCCGGAATACAGCTCTAGAATACTGAGATCCTCGAACAAACTGCTTCTAAAAGTCACTAAGGCTAACAATAGCTTTGGGAATTCTCTCTTCTCTAAAAAGATATCCAAAAAATGAAACTGCATTCCCCAACACATTCAAAGCACCCCTAATCCATCCAATTTCAAATAGCTACTTAGCCAATTGCTTACTAGATGTTTCCTATGTTCCTGCACTGAACCTGGATGACCTTGAACACCTACAGTGAATACTTTACCCTTTTTAATCTACTAACATGACACCTTAACCCATCCCCTTATCCACTCTCAAAAAGTTTTCTTCTCTGCTTTCTATATATCATCCCTCCTTTTTCTTTATATTAATCTAAGAATTACTACTTCACTCAACTATGAACTCCTCTCTGTTGGACCATTAGTGTATATTCGCCTTCATTTGAACAGTAACAAATGTTATGTTTTACCATAATAATACTCTCTCGATCATCTAATACTGCACACAGTCCTGTCTTTAAGTTGGTATGCTGTGCTTTATTTTTTGTTCTATTATGCAATTTTCTTTGTACTGTAACACTGCTCTTCTAACTTTACTTAGTTTTCTAGTTTATAACTGCCGTATGTTTGTTTAGATATATTGTAATGGAGCTTTTCTCCTTGGGCCTCTGCTGCAAATGGGTTTCTTGCCCAGTCGGACATTCCCAGTAAACAAATGTAAAAATAAGTAATTCTCTTAGCTCTGGTTTGGTCTCTATAGTTTGTTTCACCTGCTCAAAACTCATCTTTTTGAAAGGTCTGTAGATTCCCAAAACCCTCAAAACCTTCCTGACCCACACACCAGCAAGCCTTGCCCTTGCCATACCTTCATACACCCGAGTGCATGTTTACTCCAGTTCCATGAATGGTCAAGAGCTCATCTTACCCTGCCAGGATAGTTCATGTAGTCAACTGCCCGTAAGCCTAATATTAAAAAAAAATGTACAAAAGTAAATTTGGTACATGTTTCTATTTGGGCTACATCTAAAGGTTTGGGTACCATCACAGCTCCAGTGACTGGGCAGGTTTAGACTACCTTTCTCAGATCTTTGGCATTGAATGGAATTATTCCTCTGTTAAGGTGCATGTAAGAACCATTTCTGACTTTCATCAAGATTTTAACATTGTCACTTTGCATTCTAAAACATTTGCTAAGATTTTCTTAGAGGTACTTCTGGCTTATATAAATGGTCCTGTCTTTCCCTGGGAGTTTTATTTTATTTTAGAGAAATTGGGTGTCTATTCTTCTGGTATAGCAAATTTAGGACAAGAATTCAAGGAGTGCTTTTTTTCTTAAAGTGACCACTAATTCATTTAGAAACCTTTTCCAAATTGCATGTTTTGTGTCAGTCCTCCATAATTTAATTAATTATTTTTTTTTAAAGGCAGAGTGTAATTGTGAAATAGTTTCTCACTAGTGTAATCACTGAGACTAGTCTCAGTCTGTTAACCTGCCCTTAGTCAATCTTTTCTTATTAATTTCTTATGTTTGTTGTACAGGATGGATGTTCGGACAGTTTAAATTTTATGTTGTCTGGACCAGATCTGTCAGGAAAGTCTCATAGCTGTTAATCACATTTTTCTAACAAGAAATTGCAGACTGGTTTAGAAACTAGAAGTCTGTAAAATTACTTTACCCAGATGGTTAACTAATCATTGTAAATTATGTTTTGAGAAATCCAATAAACCTTTGCCTTCTGTGGTTTGAGCTTGTGCAACAAGAGCAGTGGTTACCTGTTGAGCATTTTGTTTTCTGGAATGTATCCTTGGAGGTTACTTGTGGGCTTCCCCGAGTACTTTTGAAAATTGTAACAAACTGGATATGATCTCTTATCTTGTTTTTCTTTCATGACCATGGTTATCAAAGGTAACTTTCCATGATGGTGCCCACCCAGGAGGATATTGGACATCCTCATCTCCGATTTAAAAAGTTATGTATTTAGTATAGTAGTAGATTTGGATGAGTGGGTCCAATCCTCATCAATATACCAACCCTTCTCCCTATCTCTGTTCATATACTGACTAGAGAAATCTTAGTGTTTGCTCGTATTTGTGATCTGCCATAGTGTGGAATGACAGATCAGGAGAGGAAGATAGTTTACAAAATGTTGTGACTAAAGGAGAAGGTTTGGTTGCCTGGGGAAGTTTCAGATGCTGAGCTGAATAAAGGCCTGCAATATTAAAACTTTTGTTGACAAGGAATGACGTGTGCTTATCCAGGGCTAATGTTATAGAACTACATATTTTTTCCTGCAGTGGATAGCTGCTGTAACATGGTGGTATACAGATTCAGGGCATATAGAAAGAAGCAATGAGATTAGGAGTATGGGGGCATGAAGTTACAGATTTCATAGTAGTAAATGCAGACAGATTGCTGGCCCTGAGATGTGAGGAAGAAATAGTGGTATGTAGTTACCAGTTGAAGGAAAAACACTGATTATTTGCAAATGTGAGCAGAATTTTATTTTTGGGGCACTCAGTTGTTCTATGTGGGTTTGGATGTCTGATGCATTGATTTGTAAGTGCAAAAAAGTGCAAAGGTCTTCGACTACAGAAGGGACAACTTCATTCAATTAGAACTCCGATGTTTGGAATGGAGAAGTGTTATATACTCGATGGAAACACTAGAAATTCTGTAAACTTTTACTTTTTTCTTTTGTTTCTTCTTTTGTTTGGAAAGGTGACATGTGGAGCAGAACAGAAGTAAACAATTTTAATGACGTTAGAAGTCTGGGTAGTAAAATTGTTCTCTGCTGCAAGTTATACCATCCACACAACTGAAAGCATCAGTTGAAAGGATTGTCTTAAAATCTACAACCGAATGTTGTGCAGGCAAATTTAAAATTTAATTCACTAGGGGACATTATGTATTCATAGTCGGGCCTTGCTGGTAAGGTTTTAGTTGTCATTTCTACATAGAACTCCCTCCTCGATCAAAATCTATCCTTTAATTTCCATCTTTACAGTTTTCAGTGATGGATGCACCTTGATTAACTCGAACAAAGCGCAAGTGAGGAGTCTGGACAGGGAGATGCTTTCTGGGTCGCCACCCCTACTGCTAATCATTTGTGCTATAATTTGACATGCTGACCACCCATCCTGTTGACATCTCTGAACATGATTACATGTGTAGCACTTGGCAGATCAGCAATAAATAGCAGACATTGTGCAGGGGTACTGAGTCGCAGTGAAATGATTTCAGGATGTACTTCACGTATTCATGCTTCCCTTGGCTTCCTGGCAAGAAGTCATCAATTTTTCTCAAATTCATCCTCGTTTTAAATATCTCAACATGTTTGCATTTGTATACGTAAAGGAAATTGGAAATGTTCATATAAATTTTCTTTAATGCGGTCAACGAGCTTCCCCTCTGTCTTGTCAGTAGAAAAACAAGGGCAAGATGGTACACAATGCACAGTATACCACTGAAGTAGTGTTACAATTAGTTTCCATGTACATAAAAAGTTTTATAAAAATCTCCAAAATCTAAAAAATGCAGTCTCATAAATATGCGGTCAATGTAAATAATGCCTTATTTAAACATTAAAAGGTTAATTTTTTTTTTTTGCTTTGGGGGCACTTCCTTTCTACCTGATGTCATATTGCCCTGGAAATGTGGGCATCTTGTTGCTGGGAAATGTACTTGTTAGCAGCATAAGCCCTGTCAGTGTTACTGACAGAGAGAGGAGGCATTTTCCAGTCTGGGTTTGGGAGGACTAAAAATTAACAGCACTCTTTTTTTTATGTTAAACAAGCAACTAACTGAGCTTAGAATTTACCGTTCAGCCTTAAAACATGCAAGTGTTAATAACTTGCATGCGACTCCCTTGAGTAATAAAACTAGGACAGCAGAAGCTGTAGTAGAAAAGGGAGAATGATTGGTGTAATGGTTAAGGTATTAACTTCAGATATGCAAGGTACATGGTTTGCTTCTGACCTCTGGTTATTAGTTAAGCTTGTAATAGTCTGCAGACTGATAGCCTAGTATTTGCCTGTGAACATATGGTTATAGAAGTGTTTTTTTTTTAGTCATTCCATCTCCAAGATTAAGTGACTATCAGTTCACAAAAGTAAGGTTCTTCACCTGGCTTTGAAACTTTTATATTTGTGAAAGGGGCTAGTCAAAACACACTAGGAGGAGAGACTGTATGGTTCTACTTTTTGAAGGAGTCACTGTTGTGACTTGCACATTGTTTTTAGAGAGAAGGATATCTGTTACCACAAAGGTTATCAAAGCACAAGCTTTGTTTGATTTAAGCACAGAAAGACTTAGTGTTAGGCTCTGCATATAACAGACTACATCATGACATAGTTCAGGCATGATGCCTAACATTTTATGTCTGATATACCAGTCTGCTGAGGTTACTGCATAACTGAAAGTGCTGCTGATCGCTACCATTGCTGAAAGGTGATGTCTATGGCACTTGAGGTATATTTTATTAGGTAAACAACGACAACAACATGAAATTATGGCACTTGCAGCTGATCTGAGTTGAGAAGCAGCTCTTTCCACATTTATCAAATGGTGGGGTGGTGGGATAGGAAGATGAACATCATATTTTTTTCAGATCCAGCAGATGTCGTTGCTTTTTGTAAATGTGCTTTCTATGCAATAAAAGTAAATTTTAAAATTCAGTAACTTAAGGTAAAACAATTAAATAGATTAAAAGAATATTTTTAAAGTTTTATTAAAATCAGTAAACAGAGGTATTGGAAATATTTCAGAAATTCTATGAAAGTCTGTATAAAGCAGAGAAATATGGAAATCAAGAAAAGATACGAATAGAAATGTTTATGAAAGAATTAAATGTACCATGGCTGGAGGTGGATGAGGCTCAATTACTAACAGTTAGGACCGGAGATGAGATAAAAATTGTGATGTTATAACCAATCTACAGGAAAGTCCCCAGGAATAGATGGTATTCCAGTTTTTTCCCCTCCTAGCCTCCAAACTTCCACAGGAAGTCTGGAAGGTTTTGTTTAACAGTATTTTAAAAGGAGGAGAAGTACCAACATCCTGGAAGAAAGCAGTGGTAGCTGTAATACCTAAAGAGGGTAAAGATCCATCAAACCCAGCTTCATACAGGCCCATTTCAATACTAAACCATGATTATAAAGTGTTCATGTCTGTAATGGCTAAAAGAATGACAAAGGTACTGCCAAGATTGATAAATATGGATCAGTGTAGTGGGGAGGCAAATATTTGACAACATTAACAGAACACTGACCATGCAGAAGGACGCAGAATGTAAGAAAATACCATTGTTGTTGGTGGGTCTTGATGCAGAGAAGGCATTTGACAGAGTAAGCTGGGCAATGGAAGCATTTGCATTTTGTGAAAAAAAAAATTGTAAGGTTGATTAGGAGGATGTATGAGGGATTGGAGGCAAAAATTAAAGAGGGTGGGGTCCTCTCTGATGATTTCTGCTTGAGCAGAGGAACCAGGCAGGGGTGTACTCTCTTTCCACTTTATTTGCATTATATTTAGGAACAATGGCAAAGAAAATAAGAGACTCAGAAATTCAAGGATGTAATTGGTGTAATAGTCAAGAAACGCTGACTCTATTTGCAGATGATACTATCTTATACTTGACAAAACCAGAAAGAGACATTATAGTGTTGTGGAACATTTTGAGACCGTTTCAAATTTTTTTGAGATACAAAATGAATGAAGATAAAAAGTAGCAGTAAACTATGTACTCACACACACATTGGTTTAGCAATATTCTTATTTATGGGGATATGACAAAATGCAGTATTTATGAGTATGGATTAAAAATTATTCTGGTGTGGCAGCGAAGAATATGTGCGAAGAGACTAAACAAAAGATAATACAAAAACTGAAAAATGGAAACTTTGATAAATGGATATTGATAGTAAGATACAGGCAGTTAAAATATTTTTAGTCCCTTTAGTCTTATACACAGGGCAGCCATATTTTTATCAACCAGAGGAGAAGTTATGGATAGCATTTAATAAAGAGCTGAAGGGCTTTAGCTGAGAGGGGAAGACTGCATGAGTCAAGTGGGATAAGTTGATCCTTCCAGTAGAAAAAGGTGGTTTGGGATTACCTGGTTTGAAGGAGTATTTCAGAGCTACATAGCTAAGGCTCCTATACATTGCACAAGCAGAAAGCTGTAATTCAAAGTGGAAAGAAATGATGATGATGATGATGATGATGAAACGGGGGGAAGAAAGAAACGAGGAGAGGCTGGGACTTTGGATACAGATCCTTAAGGAGGGTAACAGTAATTGTACAGGGAATGGGGTAAGATTCTGCCGATAGGGATGACTGCAATTAGGGATGTAGCCAATAGGGGGCTGGAATTATTGGAGAAAACTGGCAAAGGAACCAAAGTATTGAGAGCAAATAACTAGAGAGGGAAGGGTAATAGAATGGGAAGAGGCCAAGAATTTATTTGGACTGCAGGTTAGAGATTGCCTTCCCTATCATTGATGTCAGACTACAGTAAACTCTGTTAACCTGCACCCATGGGGATTGGTAGATGCTAGATAACTAGTTTCTGGTTGCTTGAGAGCTACTATTAAAATAGGACTGACTAATACTGTACGCTTGTACTATTTTGGTTTGACTTGTTCTTAGGTTGGGGGGAGAGGGAATTTAGTACTATCTTCCTTTTTAAAACTCTAAAAATGTAAGGTATGTTTTTGCGGGAGGGGGGAGACAAAATACAAGACATAAAAATTGCACTGTATTTCTTCAATTTCTTTCCTCTGGTTGCTTGAGTTCCGGATAATTGAGAGTTTACTGTACAAGCAAAGAGAAAGAAATTGGGGGGGGGGGGGGCAGCACTGGTAGAGTTTTTAGTGGAATCTTGAGCAGAAGCTGCATTAAAAAAGGAATAATAAGTAGAGCCTATAAAATATTGCATGATAACTATAAGACTCAGTCAGAGGAGGTTAGAAAGGATCGGGAAGAGAGAGAGAGTGATTGGATAAGCAATTCACAAAGAAACAATGGGATGATGTGTATGTCTTCCAAATATGCAACACAATCAAGATTTAGGATTTTTGTACCCAAAGTAGACTCCAGAGAATTCGTCATCAGGTAGACAGCAAATGTTGGAGGTGTGACGGGGAAGAAAGAGGTACTTAAAATGGGAATTGTGGGAATAATGCATACAGGGGTGGAATGAGGTTTAAAAGAAGGCAGGACTTTAAATGAACCATGTAATTTTTGACTGAAAATGATTGGGTAGATTATAAGTGGTATGTAATGTTGCAACTGAAAGTGTGTCAGAATGGTTTGTGATGTAAAATGCTTGCCACTAGGATTGTGTTGGTGTGGTTCATTTTCATTTATATAAATGTATGATTGCTTATGTCATAAGTGATGGTTTAATAAAGATGTTTCTTGGTAAAAAAGGGTGGGTATGAGTTGAATAATTTATGTAATGTTGCCTGGATTATATGATGTATAGCAATATATGTGAAGTGTAATGTTTGTTAATGTTAGTTCAATACACTTTGATTACGTTTGTGTATATTTGCCTGTGTCACAAGTGATGATTCAAAGGTGTTAAACCTATATTTATAAATGTTTAATTTATATTTATAATTTATAAAAAATTATAATATTAATATTTGTAAATGCTGTTGTTTTACTTGACCTTGCATGACTTGTGTTCTTTGTATGTGAAGGAAGTTGTTGGTACTATCTTATCCCCTGCATACTTCATTGGGGCAGTGATGGTTCCATAGATACAGTTGGAAAAATCGGGCTTTCGCTGCCTTGCTTATCAGGCGTGCACTGCACGAGTGGATTCTACTTCTGTAATGGTTCAGTGAGAGTTCCATGCTGGCAGGCTTCTGCAGGTCTTTAAAGTCTATCTTTCAAACTGGAATTTGAGTGTGGGGTTTCTTATTTGCCATTACTTTTCAGATTGCTGTGGCTTACTTATGGATGTGCTGATCTTGTTAAAAAAAAAGTTAGATTCTGTTACCCATCTCATTAATAGTTTTTATCAGCAGCAGATTAGTTTTTGTGTACTTGATGTTGTTGCTCTTCCTTTATCATTTGTATTTGTTATTTCTGTCTCTTGTTGACCTGTCTTAACTTTGTATATGGTGCTTTGATAAACATCTTGGTAAACTTTAAGTTGATTTAAAGTGCATATTACCTATTTCCTTTAGTCCTCCATAGTCAACTCTTCTACAGAAAGTTCAATGTGTTGTGGTGCATTTCTGGATAGTCTTCTCTGAATATGTCACTAAGGCTAATCACCATCCAAAGTATCTCCTTGTTTAATCACTACTCTACTCTGAGCAATACACAGAAATAAGGACACCAATTGGTGTGGCTAGCTGAGAGGTATGGCATGAGGGGGCCTGCTGACATGGTCAAACTGAAAATAACAGAAGAAACTGAGCTTAAACCACAGCCAAAGCAACCTAGGTAGTTAATCATTCCGTGAAGCAAAAGGCATCTGTAGTTCATAATGGTTTCTAAATTGTTTATTAGATAAGATCTTTTGGCAGATTTGACAAATCCACCAAATACCAGATTAGTGTATGAGTGGAGAAATATATCTGCACATAATATTTATTTTGAAGAGTTTTTTTGTTTGAAACTTTTGAAACTACAAAAATATAATTTTCAATGAAGAAAATGGGCCAACTACAGCTGACAGAAATTCTACTGCAGGGAAGCTTGGCAGAAAAATAAAAACTCGGATACTTTGATTTGGTATCTTGTATGAGGAAGCTCATCTTAGGTAACACTGGACTGAGATCAGTAAGTATTAGGACGGCTTTGTGTGTAAAACTTTCTCAGGATACTTTAGTACATTCTGGAATATGGAATGGGATCAAAGTGCTGTCCCTCTCCAGATCTGTTTCTTCATGTTTACAGTGAGAGACAGCTTTAGGTTGTCAGTTGCAGGCTTTAAGAAAACAGGTGGTTAATAACCATGAGTAACTCTGCTATTATTTACACTTTGCTGTCTTAGATTTACTCTGGTTCCTTCTGAACTTGTGCTTATTGAAGTCTAGTGATTTTTTTTTTCATCTTAAGCCACTGAGCCTTCTTTCTTTAAGTAGCCCACTGAAATTAGTTAAAAACTGTTAATTGTTGTAGTGAACTGTGGTTGGGACTCTGCCCACCTGTTTGCATTCGTAAGCTAGGAATTTTTATGCTGGGAGGTCCTACTTTTGGTGGAGTCTTGGAGAGATGATTGCAGGCATAAAGCAAGTTACCATAGACTTTATACAGTTAAACAATACACAAGCTCTAATACAAATAATTTACATAGCACAACATAGTCCTAAATGTAGCGGCCCAAGAAATTAAAGTATGCAGTTGTATGTGTTAAATTAAGTGCATTTTTTACAGCAGTATTTATACAAATTAGTATAAAATGAAAAGAGCTCATTACAGCTCAAGTCCATCAAAAGACCCAGCACTTGTAAAAAATGGAGAGGTGTTTCATAAGGGTTACATTTGGGTGACTTAGTAAGAGAATGAAGTAGTCAGTTGATGCCACAATTGCATATTCTGTTACTGAGGTGTGGGCTTTACAACTGATGCCTTAAAAAAAGGAAAAAAAAAAAACAGTTTAGATATCCTTTACAGAAGTCTGTTTCCTCACAAGACTCTGGAGTACCTGCTTCAGAGTTAAAGCCTTCCACTTCTACTTCAGATTCTATTAGTCCTCCTAAGGAACCCAAGCACTACAAGGCTCCCAAGGTAGTTGGACATTCCCAGACTTCCCTGCAAGTGTTCCCTCAAAAATGGAAAAAAAATGTATTCATAAAATTCTACTTGAGGTTGTGGTGTTCATAAATGTAGTGCACGATTGTGTACCAGTATCATGTGCATTGTTTAGTAAGCTGCTGGGGGCTACTGTGATTCATAGACTTTGAATCATGGTAGTCATCAGCAGCATACAAAACCTTCATATTCTCCTAAATGACAGAAAGGAGCCTCTAGTACCAAGATGTGTTAAAGTACTTGTGTACTTGAGCTGGTTGGCACCACTGTGTTGTGTGTCAGTGCTACATAGTACAGCTGCACACAATGCAATCATCTGCCTTACCATTTAGCTGCCTGTGTAGCCTTTGCATACAGTACAGTAAATAACTACATAACCTTGCTTGACTGTGATTCATAAATAAATTATAATCTTTTTGCATAAATGTGGACTGGGGGTCATTACTGTGCTTTGGTAATGAGGGTTGCTAGTGCTGTTCAAGTTCATAGGTGGTTCCTCAACCATTGTCATTTGTTTGCAAATGGGATGAAGCAATACATCTGACAGCTAAAAGTCTGTTGCTGATAGGGATTTTTATGCCTTACAGTGGAGTTGGTCTTTTATTTTTATTATTTTTGTATGTTTTACTTTGCAGTCAAGGGGGATCCTTGCATTCAGGAGCACAGCACCATTTGGCAGATCTGTGGTGGTGGTTCCATAGGCTGTGCAGCTGGGACTAGCTTTACTCCAGTGACGCTCACTCTTTAATTGCATATGATCAGGTTGCTTTGCATATGTACTGTGTGCATGAAGTGGTTTGTTTAATCAATGGGGCAAGACCATCCTGTGTGCTGATCTTTCTGACATGGTACAGACTTATATAGATTTACTGCGTACCAACCCTGCCGCACTCTGCAGCCATATTTTATGAATACTACTGTAAGTCTCTTGTACATTTAATTATGTCAGACATAAGCCCTAGACCAGTTACTCAGAGGATCTTTCCCTTTGAGTTTGATTTATCACATGTTTGTGAATACCCTTTTTAGGCAAAGAAAATGCTCTGTTCTACCCCTTTCCTATTTCATTCCGTGTGCGAGAGTGCAAACTCATTTGCTTTTTTCCATTTAACATAGATATTCTAGGCTGTCCTTGCTGGCCCCTTGTGATCAGCATCTGTTTGAGGTTGCTGGGGCTATTACTGATGTCAGCGGCTGCAGTACATTTGTTAGCACTGTAAATATTTGTGTCAGTGGCTCAGTTGTTGATTTGGTTCTTGGGTGCAGATGTTTTGATACCATTGCTGTTGGCTTTCATGAGCCTGTAAGACTAAAGAGTTGATGTTGCTGTATTCAGTGTCATGTTCCACTATATCTCCCTGTTTGAGAGCTATTTATGTCTGACTTAGTCTGCACTCCTAACTTTCCTAAGCATTGTAAATTGAATTTGGTCTCCATGTGATAGCTTTTTTTGGAATTGCATTTTTGAAGCATTGGACTTCATATGTACTTCACCTTTGGAGTTCATAGATCTTTAAGGACTCTGTCTGTAATGTAATGATATTCTACGTGTTTCACTGTTGCAGTCATCACACTTGGGTTATCTGACTGCAGGTAGCCGTCAGTCAGCCCGAATACCACAGTCTTGGGATTTCTGCGTCGGATGCTGTCGCTTCTTCCATGACATCAGGTCGTCGGGGGTATAAAACATGCAGCCGACATCATTGCATCAGCTTTTCTTGCTGCACAGGAGCCTGAAGCAGAAGCAGTTTGTCAGTGCCGGTTGGCCACAACCTGAAATGTTCATTTTTCGAGTTTCAAACCTGAAGTCTTCTAAAATTAAGTACCCCGTTGGGGATACTTTTTTCTTGCTCTAACCGATGTCAGAAAAAGTTAACAATTGTCTTGCCTGTGGAAAGCAAATGCCTCACAGAGATTTTCTTTCGTACTGTGTCACCTGTTTAGGCCCAGACCACGACATTCCTCGCTGTCGGCTTTGTGCCTTGTTCAATGCCCGAACTATTCATCATCGGGCTATCTTTATTTCTAAATTCTTTTGCCCTCATTCTCCATATTCCAAAATGGCTTTGTTAAGCCATCCGACTACCGATCTTCTGAAAAAAACGTAAGGATAAAGACAGAGACAGACTGCATAGGTCCAAAACTGCCGACTATGCTTCCGTTAAGCTAGTCACCAGTTGCAGTTTTGCAGCTCCCTATACCCGTTCCTACAGATTCGCAGGTCTCTACCGATTCGGAGTTCGGTATGCTGCGAGATGCTTCTTTGAGTAGGGAACCTACGGATGTCTCTACCTTGGATGGGTCCAGAGCCGCTGTGCAGGCACCAGCTTATGAGGGTATATTCAGACCTTCCGATGTTCGTATTAAACCGACTACTTCGTTTTTAACTAAAACTACCGAATGTCTCGGACCCAGAATTCGCATTGCACCTAGGAAACCAACGACCAAAGCGCATTCTCAAACTCCCATACCTCTAAAACAAATGCTTAGAATGGTTGAAGACCTTGTTACTCTAATTAGGGGAAGCCAGCCTTCCCCTCTAAAAGACAAAGAATTGCTTTTCCTTCAGATTCTACAGATCATGAGTTCGATGACTCTGACCCCTCTGATTACCAGGACATACCCTTATCCACCTATGAGGATTTGGATGCAGAGGATTCCATTCCCTCTGCCTCCCCTCCAGTGCACTTTTCTTTCGGTGAAACCTTGCATACCCTAAGAGAGCATTTCCGCTGGGAATGCCAGGATTACCCTCAGTCCAAAAAGAGACTCGGGGAATTTAGACTTGCCTCAGCATAAGACTCTAGCTATGCCCCCTGTCCTGGATATTGTAAATGATGTCTTCATGGAATGTAGTCTTACCCCTGATACTTTGCCTCCAGCTCCTAGAAAGCCTCACAGGTACTATAGAGTACCTTACTCCTTTCAAATTTCTCTTTAAAAATCGTACTGCAGATCCAGAGACCATTTCCCAGGGACCCAAAGGCATTAAGGCTACTACAGCCAAAAACCCTACCCCTTCGGACAGGGATTCTAGGGCTTTAGACAGATGGGGTAAGAAGGTATATACCTCTACAACTCTTGCCATCAGGGCTTTAAATTGCCAGTTTTCACAGTACCAGCAGCATATTATGGAACTCATTAAACAAAAAATGTTGTTGATTCCTGACTGTGCAGAAAATAAAGATTTATAAGAGTTAATGCATTCTGCAAACAAAGTTGGCAAACATACTTTGCAGTCTGGTTTTGATGGCTTAGAAGCATCTTACAGGGCTGCTGTCACTGAGTCTGTTCTGAGAAGGCATGCTTGGCTGAAGGAACAAATCTTGCCAGACCATGTCAAAGCAAAATTATTAGATGCTCCATTAAACCAATAATTTTTGTTTGGCACAAAAGAAAAAGTTGTTCTTAAAAAGATGGAGGAAAAAGATAAATCTATACAAACTGTTAAAGATTTCTTAACAGGCACAACTACCTAGATTCAGTAGGCATTGACCTTCAAAAAACTGGTCCTTTCCAGTTCCTCCCAGGCCTTCTCAGTCCAAACCCAGGGGCAACAGACCACAAAGACTACAGTCTCAGGGTATGCACAGATCTAAACAATGGAGTGCTCCCACCTCAAAAACAGGGAGTGGTAAGCCACCCCCTTATGGAAAAAGTTCACAATGACTTGTCCTTCATCCTTCCCAGCCATGGCCAAGTACTTGCACCCCTAGGAGGAAAACTGCCCTGCATGCAAAAAACTGGGAATACATTACCTAGGAACGATGGGTCTTTAACAGGGATACAGATTCCACTTCTACTCACTGCCAACCCCAAGCAAATTGCCATACCGTCCTCCAAACCAGTGGCAGAGGCCCAAAAGCAAGTACTTTCTCTTCTCAGTATCAGGGCTATTCAGCCTGTTCCAACAGAGCAAAGGGGACAGGGTTTCTACTCCAGATTGTTCCTGGTGCCCAGAAAAAAGAACTCTTGGCGCCCTATCCTGGATCTGTCAATTCTCAACAATTTTCTGGTGGTTCCAAAGTTCAAAATGCTTATACTACAACAGCTGCTTCCTGTGCTAGCCAAGGACTCCTGGCTGGTCACACTAGACTTAAGCTTATCTGCACATCCCCATAAGGGAATCTTGCAGGAAATATCTATGTTTCAGGGCAGGCTCCATGCACTATCAGTTCTCTGCACTTCCCTTTGGCTTATCTACTGCGCCCAGGGTATTCACAAAGTGCCTGGCTCCAGTCATTGCATACTGCAGGCAGAGAAACATTCAAATTTACCTATACTTGTACGATTGCTTTATTCAGGCGGACAGTCCAGAACTGCTGCTTCAGCACCTGACTTTTGTAAAGAGACTCCTAACTTCTCTGGGGTATACCATCAATGAAAAGAAATCACATCTGGTACCAAGCCAAAAAATTGTATTCCTGGGAGCAAGCTTGAACACAACTTCCCAGATGGCATTCCTCACTCCAGAAAAGCAGATTTATTTGACAAATTACTTCAAACTACTGGCCACCCAAACCCAGCTATCTGCAAGAAAAATACTGCAAGCCCTAGGGTTCATGGCCTCGTGCATTCTCCTAATTCCATAGGCAAGACTGCATATGAGGAAACTTCAATGGTACTTAAAGAAGTCTCTGGTGTCAACATTCTCAGGACCTGGAAACGGTGATTCCTATCATTCCTTCCCTAAGGATAGAGTTCCTTTGGTGGGCAGAGGCCTGCAAGCACAACAAGGGACTTTCTTTCACTCAACCCCCTGCCGCCCAAACCCTGGCAACAGATGCATCAGACTATGCATGGGGGGCTTGCATGTCTGGCAAATGCATTCAAGGCAAATGGAGCCCAGGACAAATGCACCTGCAAATAAATCAAAATGAAATGTTAGCTGTACAGAATGCACCAACAGCCTTCGAATTTACCTTATCCTTCTAGGACAACTCTTGATAAAGACAGACAACACAACAGTCATGTGGTACATAAACAAGCAGGGGGGAAACTCATTCCTACCCACTCTGCAGGTTAGCCATAGCTCTGTGGAACACATCCTTGAGCAACCAAGTGCACCTGCAAGCTCAGTTCCTGCCAGGCAAACAAAATTCACTGGCATATGACTTGAGCAGAAATCTAATGAACCCACATGAGTGGAAACTGGAACCCAACTCATTCAAGCTTCTAATCACAGGTGGGGGGCACCAGAGGTGGACCTCTTTGCTCCCCCACCAGAACTCCCCACAGCCAAGCTTGAAAGTGGATGCCCTATCCTTTACATGGGAAAACATCTATGCCTTTCCCCCTCTGCCCCTCCTCTTGAAAGTACTACTCAGACCAAACAGGACAAGCCAGGACAATCCTTATTGCAACAGACTGACCACGCCAGCACTGGTACCCACTTTTACACAGTCTGACAACAGTGCCACCCTGGCACCTGCATCAGACCCACTCCCTGCTGCCCAAGCAGGAGGGACAGATTTTGCATCCTCAGCTGCAAACTCTGAACCTAGCAGCCTGGCTTATTCCCTGAATACATCACCAGCGACCCTCAGCAAATGGGGGTTGGATGTCCTCCTTGAGGCTAGGAGGCCTAGTACTAGGAAATCCT
>NC_056747.1:232002570-232065070 GCF_019279795.1 Protopterus annectens | reverse complement strand
AGAGTCAGACTTTGGTCAGCACATGATTACTTGCCACTTTATTTACAGATTTTCCATATTTCCTTCCTTCTCATGTGATCCTACTCCTTATACTGTTTTTTAGCAGCTTCAGTTGCTGTCTGATGTTTGTCTGCTACCAGTTTGATTTCCATTCCCACATGACACAGAAATGCTTCCGCTAAACTGTTAAAGATGTCATATTAGACTTCTCATGTTTTAAAACTTTTACTATGTCTGGATCTATTGAGGTCAACAGGTAAGTATGCATTCCTATGATTGCAGATCTGTATATGTAATCAATTTTGAGGAGACCCGTACATCCTTCAGAGCAAGGAATATATAAAATTTTGATATACACTGTTTTCTTTGTATCTTGATAAGCAGTTTTCTTGTTTTCCTATCCAATTGATCCAGTAATTTTCGGGGTCAGTAAACAGCTTAATGGGTTAAGGACAAGACAAACAGCATCTATGACAAAGAATCACCATGGAATATCCCCCTTAATATTTTATCCCTCGGATAACAACTTTGCCTTTGTCATGGCTCAACTGCAAAGTGGTTTGCTACTGTTTCATGGTCACTGTAATTTTACTGTCAATGTTGTTTGTATCTTCTTCATCTCCAAGCATTCCTCGTCCATGAATATGAGATGCTTTAAATGCATGTTTTTGTAAGTTGTACATGTCCTACTTTAATTCTTCCCCTTTTTCCAGTTCTCTTTTATGGCTTTCTTTGTTTTTTTTTTTTAGCAACAAATGATCTCTTGTTCCATGCGACTTTCTTTTGTTATCCTTTTGTTTTACTGCCATAATCGAGACTTTTTTTCTAAATGATTGACTATAAACTGTCTGCATCAGTTCCAGTATACAATTTCTATATTGGTGAAAGGCAAGTTATTGGTCTGTAGTACTTATGGTGGCCTGTAGGTTCACTCTTAAGGAGAAGTATATTTTACCAGTTGTTAACGAGGTTGATATCTGTTTGGGATGTGCATATATACAAGTAATTCTTACTGTGGGCCAAATATTTGTCCAGAGTTCTTAATGCTTAAAGACAGAAGGTAGGTTTTCCATTTATGAGCTTTTCTTAATTTTATCTCAGCTTCTCTGTCCATTACTTCATCCCATTTTGTATCCTGTACGTAAGAGATCATTTACTGTTTTAATTCTTTCAACTTGGATTGTTTGTTATATTCAGTGGGGTCTTCATAAATACTTTCCCAAAATGTGCATATTCTTCCTTTTTTGGTGGTGTTTCACCCCTCTGTCCCTGCATCAGTAAATCAGGACATTCCCAGTACCTGCCCCCTTCCCCGTGTATCTAGGGATTAGGTCATCACTGCTCTCTCAAAAGCAAAAAATACAGCCTCCATGGGGCTCGATAACATCCCAGGCCGCATCCTATATGAACTCAGGCAGGAACTTGCAGCACCATTAGGCACCCTATTCAACCAAAGCCCGAGTACCGGCTTTGTCAGAGCTGAGTAGAGGGCAGCCACTGTCCTCCCATTTACACAAAGGTGGAGCTTCCACCGATCCGGGAAAGTATAGACCCATCAGCTTAACTGGCCTGATCTTTAAGGCCATGGAACATATTATCATGGGCATCATTAACAAGGACATTGGCAACCTTTTGCCCCCCCCCCCCCCCCATTTTCTATAAAATCATTTTGGTCATCAATGAATTGCTTATTTTGTACTTTTCCTTTACTTTTACTTGCAAACCATCTGGGTATTTCTGCCTGTAGTGATATTTTCAGTTTTTTAGTAATAATATATGATAGATCCTGGTTTGTTTTGATACCCTGCTTTACTTTTATTGTATATATTTTTAAGTACTTTTGATGATCTATTTCCCTTTCTGAGTTCTTCTATTATTGATTCTTCTTGTCTTAAATTCTGTATAATTTTCTCTCTTTGATGCTACCATGGTGGCATTTTACTAGTTTCCTTTTTTTCCTCCAATACTTTATGTATTCATTTAGCTGCATAGTAATATATTCTACTTAATTTCTTTACATCACATGAATCTCTTTTTATAGTCTTCATTACTGTCTTCATCTGTTTTACCAGTCTTCTCACATTTTGGGTCATATTTACTTCCTGTAATCTATTCCTTTCGTCTATTTTAATGTAGTTGTACATTGCTATTAAATCAAGCACATCTTCCCTTAAATAATTTTTTTTAGATTGAAAGCACTTTTGTTGTCTGTTTCCTGTAAGTAATCATAGGATCATAGGAAGTTACTAGGCTACTGGCCCTGAGGCCCTTCTAAGTTTAGCCCATGCATAGACAACTCCGCACCCGATGCCCATGTGCAGCAGGGACACGGGCGGAATCCCAGGGATGTATTTTCTATTTCCCATCCAGTTATCCAGGTTGCGCTTAAAAAGAGGTAAAGAGGTGCTCTGCTTGATGATGTGGAGTGGGAGTCTATTCCATAGATGGGGGAGTCTCTGGGACACAAATCTCTCCCGCCAACAAGTCCTATTGATGTCACAGAGCACGTTGAGGCTGCATGTGCGTGTTACTAGAGTGGAGTTTGACTTGCAGATATGCAGCACTCCCATCAAGGTGGGGTCAGAGAGCGCCTTGTATGCCAGACAGAGGTTGCCTCTGAGGAGACTGTATGAAACAGAGTAGAGGGATAGGGCTTTTAGCCTATCTTTGTATGCTAGATTTTTGAGGACCTGGATTCTCCTGGTGAGGAACTTCTTCTGTGGTGTCTCCAGCTGCTGCATGTGCTTTGCGTGGTACATGCCGAATGGAGTGTTGTAGTCCATAATGGGCCTTATAAGGAAAGAATACAGGGATGTTATGACCTCCTTGTCCCTGGATGAGATTACTTATGAGGTGGGCCATTTAGAAAACTTTCCGTACAATGGAAGCAACATGGTGGGCAAAAGTCAGGTTGCTATCAATCTGGGTGCCCAAGTCCCTCATGACTGACTGCGTGCTTAGGGCATTATTAATGTGATAATTTGTGGAGACATCGCTTTCCCCAATGGGGATGATGATGAATTTTTTTGTATTCAGCTTGAGGCCATGTTTCTAGCACCAGTCATTTGTTTGGGTGAGACCCTCTTGGAGGATGTCCACGTCACTAGGGGAACTGATGACATTTCCCAGCTTGCAGTCATCTGCAAACTTGGTTAGCCATAGCCCACTGGTTTGGACCTGCATCTCAGAAAAGTATATCCCTAAATAACAGAGGTCCTAAGACCGAACCCTGGGGTACACCCCTCAGTAGGGGGTCTACTGCTTGAGGTGGCTTCTATCAGTGAGCCAGTTAGCTACCCATCTGGTAACATATGGATTGATGCCTAGTTGAGAGAGTATCTATTATGCCTGAGTGGGGAATAGTGTCCAAGGCTTTGGCCAGGTCAAGGTAGGTGGTGTGCACAGTCTTCCCCTCATCCATGGCTTTGGTGACTGTCTCAAAAAAGTCGACCAAATTTAACAAACATGACCCCCCCTTGACGAAACCAAACTGTGTGGAATCAAGTGTTTGGAGGTTGCCAATGTCCTTGTGAATGATGTCCATGATAATCCATTCCATGGCCTTGCAGATCAGGCCAGTTAGGCTGATGGGTCTATACTTTCCTGGATCGGTGGACATTCCACGTTTGTGTAAATGGAGGACATTGCCTGTTCTCCACTCGGCTGGGACAAAGCCGGTACTCATGCTTTGGTTGAATAGGGCGCCTAATGGTGCTGCAAGTTCCTGCCTGAGTTCATATAAGATGCAGCCTGGGATGTTATTGGGTCCCATGGAGGCTGTATTTTTTGCCTTTGAGAGAGCAGTGATGACCTAATCCCTAGATATAAGGGGAAGGGGGCAGGTACTGGGTATGTCCTGATTTACTGATGGGGGGACAGAGGGGTGAAATTTTCACTGAATCTGTCAGCCAGCAAGTTTGCTATATCTGCGGCATTTGTATATGTGGTCCTTGACCACTAGTTCTGAACAGATCTGGGTGCTACCTTTGAGATTATTGACATGTGTGAACAAGGCCTTATGATTCTCTGTAGTAGATGTGGCCAATTTGGACTCAAAGTTTGCTTTGGAGGATTTCACTAGTGCTCTTATTTGCTTGTTTAGGCTAAGGAGAGGTTGCTTCCAATTGGGCACCTGCTCCTTCTTGGTCCTGGACAGCAATTGCTTTCTTTTGTTATAGAGTTTTATTTATTGCAGATGTCCACCAGACAGGCTTGCTCTTCCTTGCGGAGGATGACTTAGTCCTGTCAGGTATTCCTGATTCCATCCATCTATTTAAATATTTGCATAGTAATTTGGTATAGTTTTGGATACTGGTGCCAGTTCCTAGAGAGGAGGAGGGGGCTGTGAAGCTGTTTATACCATCCATCAGGAGGCTGTAATCAGCTTTGGAAAAGTTTTTTTTTTGTTTGACCCTAGCTAGAGGGGGGTTGGGGGTGATGGTGACTTCGTACATGACCGCTTTATGGTCTGATTTTACAAGAGAGAATGATGCTGCAGTGGTTACTCTTGTTGGTTATAACAAGTCTAAGATATTATCACCTCTTGTGGCGGGTATCGACCTAGGTGTTCTGAAGCATTTGCATTGACAATATCGAGGAATCTCTGGGCATCTGTGTTCTGGCATGAGTAGTTCTTCTAGTCTGTGTTTGGGTAGTTAAAGTCACCCAGGATCAGGGTAAAGGGTTGAATCTTGATAGATTCGAAGAGGTCAGGATAGGCAGTTTGGTCCTTTTGGGGCAGATTTGGGGGCCGGTAGCTAGCTATGATTTGTATATGGGTTTTGTCAATGGTTAACTGCACCTGGAGTGTCTCCTGTCCGTCATACTGTTTGACCAGTCTGGAGGTGTGTATATCTTTAGTATATATTGAAACTCCACCTCCTTTGGCTTTACTACCCACATTTTGAGGTCTGAATGTATGACGAGTAACCAGGTATAGCTGGGGTGCTCTCTGCACCTTTGAACCAGGTTTCTGTGACTGCGCAGATGTCAGCATTTTCCAGGGTTAAGACTGCTTGGAATGAGTGCAGTTTCATGTTTAGACTCCTAGCATTTAGCAGCATGACCTTTAATTTGGGTTTTGTTGAAATTTTTATGTTGGTAGTTTTAACCTCATCACTTTTTTCTAAAAAAGGCAGTATGGGGGAGGCAAGTGCCTTTGCCAGAAGCCTGAAACCCAAGTGAGACAGATGAAGGCCATCTATGGGAAAGCATCGTGGTCTGTCGATCATATCTTCCCAGGCTGTCAGGTACTGGATCCCCCTGGAATGACACCAGAAACTAAGCCAATTGTTAGTCATTTTCTGTTTGTATTGAGGCATCATTCTGGGTGACAGAGTGCTGCTTAAGGCTAGGGACATACCTGCCTGGGACACACACTCCGCGAGTTCAACCATATCTGTCTGAATAGTCCAGGGAGGTACATCTCAAGTCATTCACACCAGCACAGACTATGACAGAGTCATAACAGTACCTGTTGTTAAGGACTTGAGTGCGTGTGTGATATGGTGGATTCTGGCCCCTGACAGACAACTAACCGTGACTTTCTCCTTATCCAGCCTGGTGAGAGGCACATATCTGTGTCTCACAATGGAGTCTCCTATGACTAATATGTTGGGTTTTTGGTTAAGCCTTAGTGGTTGTGAGACACAGGTGTGTGAAGTATGCATGGTATGTAATGTGGAGGGCTGTGGAGATGCATGTGTTTTTGCCTCTGAGGTCTCCTTTGTTTTGGGTGTGTTTTTGTTGAGGACCTCTGCATATGTAGGTGTGGTTGGCGTTTCAGCTGTAGTGATTGTGTTGACAACCGTCTCAGTGCCAGATTGTCTGGCTTGTGAGGGAGAGAGCATGGACTCAAGGTTCCTGATGTAATTGCATCTCTCGCAAATTGTGTTCCTAGGTGGTTGTCTGTGTACAGAAGGCAGTTGCTACACTGTCTCAGGATGCCCATATCAACCAGTCTGGCAGGAGAAAGTGTAGGAAATTGTCCATCCATATTGTTCAGAGTTTGAGAGAGAAGGCCAGGGAGAGCTAAGGGATTGGCCTAAAGCCCAAGTGCTTAAACCAAAACTAAGAGGCTTAGAATAACACAATTTAAACAGGCTATAAACATGCAGTAACAAATATAACAGAAAAGATGCATTTGAACACTTTAGAGAACAAGCTGCAGCAAGTAGCAGAAAAAGCAAGATGAAGCAACGCAGCACGAGGAGGAAACGCAAATACAGTAAAATAAGCTGAATAAAGATTTTTTTTTTGTTTGTAAAGTGGAAAGGGAGAGAGGAGGAACAGAAGAAAATTCAAGGTTAAGGACCTAAGGGTTTTGACCTTCCCAAATGATCTATGTATTGGGTAGAATGAGCTAATGAGATGGGACTGGGAGGGAGTGTCCCTTATCAAATTTACAGTAGGGGTGGGCAGAGCAAAAGCCACAAACTATAAGAAGGCAACGGCAATTGGGTGAGAAGGTGGGAGAAAAACAAAAATTTAATCACAGATCAGCAAACATGTAAATGGAGACACAGAAAAATAAGTAAGTCAAACAAATAAAAACAGTGCAGTAAACTAGTACAGAACTGTTACACAAATAAATAAAAAACAGTGCAGTACTGATAAATACAACCAGTGCAGTGCTGATAAGAAACACTGAACAATTAAAGTGTAAAAATATACTTATGTAGTTATGTAATTCAAATTAAGAAGCACTCTCCACCGGACACAAGTGGAGCTCTAGCAGGATGAGCAGGGATTCACTCCAAATGTAATATTTTTATACCAGCAAGATAAAAGATCCTTCCAAAGCCACACCCTAAGACAAACAGATAACACAGAAGCTGTTTGACCAATTTTACCTCTGGACTGAGTATACCACAACTCCCAGTAGGGGCGGGCAACAGCAAAAGCCACCAACTTTAAGAACACAGCAGCAGTTGGGTGGGGGGAAAAACAGAAATTCAACAACAGATCAGCAAATGTAAAAATGGGGACACAGAAAAGTAAATAATTCAGTCAAACTAATAAATAAAAACAGTGCAATAAACTAATGCAGAACTGTTACACAAATAAATAAAAAACAATGCAGTACTGATAAGCAAATAAATACAACCAGTGCAGTGCTGGTAAGAAACACTGAACAGTTTAAGTGTAAAAATATACTTGTGTAGCTTTCTAATTCAGATGGTTTAAAAAGCACTCTCCATCAGGCACAAATGGAAGTCTAACAGGATGAACTAGAAGGTTCCTGTAAATCTTCCTGTGATGTATCCTTTTCATATGTACCTTGCTTCGTCTGCTGCCCTTTCATATGGGAACGCTTCGACCCCTGCAACATGACCTGCATCAGAGTTGCCACTGTTTCCTGCTCCTTCCATTGCTGGGCACCTTCAGTTGGAGTTTAGAACTGGTCTCCTGCAGATTGGTCCAGAATATCATGTTGTAGATCTTCTTCAGATGCCTCCTGCTCTACCTATTGCTCCTTAATCTCGGGACTTGCAATTCTATCATGTGACATTGCCTGTTTTGGCTTCTACACACTAAATCCTTCACTTCACAGATAATCCATAACTTCAATTTCTGTTCAACTTCTACCGTAATAATCCACTTTTTTACATTCTCCCTTTGTTTTCTTACTTTTTGGATTGTGAAACGTTCCATATGACTGCCTCTGCATGTATTTTGCTTCACATCTGTTTAGAGCTTATGTTTTTTGTGTTGATTATGCAGCAGCATAACAGATCTCTTTCTCTTTTCCATGTCTATACTTTTTTTTCTTGCATCAAAAGCTCCCAAAGCTCCTTTGTTTACGTAGTGTTTTTCATAAATCTATTGCATTTTTGAAAGCAAATGTTTTCCTTTCCTTTAATTTCTCTCTTAATCTTTCTGCATATCCTTTGAAAATGTTGGGCTGCTTTTATAATGGTAACTACATCATTTCTTCCTTATCTTCAATAGTCCACTTTGTCATCTTTATTTTGTGGACTACTTCCTCCTCTTACAATTGGGGGGGGGGGCATCTTCCCCCCCTGAGCCTGGCCTTACCTTGTTGCAGGAATATTTCCATGTCTTCAGGATTCTGCACTGCCTTTTTCCCTTTCCTAGCGTACACAAGAATTCAGCACTTTATTTTTTTATCCAGGGACGTGTAAACCCAGCTGTCATTTTTATTTTTTAATGTATTTTTCTCCATGACGTATGCTATACAAGATAAAATCTATGTGCCACTGTCACCCTAGTGAGACTTCCATGTGAAAGTACTTGGCCAAAACGCGAGGATGAATTATGTTCCAGCAGTGCTGTTCTCCTTTTCTTGCTGATTTTCTCTCTCCATTCAGACGCCACAGTGATGCATCTTAACAGATGTAAAGTCTACCTGCATGATTCCATTCCTCTCTTCACTGTGGAATTTTTCATGTTAACTGAGGGTTTTGTAGAGTACCATTTCAGGGGATGATCTTACTTCCTAAGGGGTATGTCAGAAAAAGCTGAAGTACAGAGCAAATACTCTGCCCAGTTTAGGGCCATATCTAGCCTAAAGGGATTGAACCATGGGAGTGCTAAGTTAACAAAACAAAAAAACCCACAAAGCCAGAAGAACTAATACAGTAGCACCAAAATAAAAAAAAACTTTTAACACTCCTTCAAGGAAAGTACAAATCCACAATATATAACCTTAGTCCACTGTAAAATAATTAGTGCCAGAAGAAATTTGCTGACTTCTGCAAGCAGCTGGAGACACAAACTGTAATTGTCTTGCATCTAGTGTTTGTGTTGGGGATGCATGATTACTGGTGATTATTTCATGTAATTTCTTGTAATGTCCTTGTCATCTTTGTCTGACTGTACTTTGCAGTGTTTACCATTTTTTTGGACACATACCCTTTCTGTCTGGACTGTTAATTCTTGTCCAGAAGCACTGAAACTGTGGCATAATCTCTTTTCTTTCTGGGCATGCAGAGCAGACGTGACAACTATTTAACACTTTACTTTCAAGAACAGGACAAGTTTATGCAACCTGTCATTTTGAGCTGACCGATTAAAAAGATGCTGAATGAAAGGAGTTGGCATTTGGTAAAATGCTCCCGTTTATGTATTATAGTAAGTCTGTAACAAGTTTGTTACTACCTGCACTCTACTTATTCCCTAGTTGAGGTCTTAGAACCTAAGTATTCCAGATACTTGCTTTAATCATACTAATTCATCAGTTCAGTATACTTTGGCTGAACTTTGGTTTTGGTTACTTGATGACTGGTCATATATGCATTTTGAAGTAACTAAGCTGTCAATAAAACTGCCAAATAAACGCACTTCAGATTCTTTGTGACCCAAAAACCCTGATACCATATATATTTAGTATGCTACTCTGGGGATGGGCTAACATCAAGTTGTCTTTTTTTGGGGGGTGAGGGGTGTGGTGAGGGTGGCATGAGTAGGCCATAGGGAAAAATACATAAATTTATTACTGTCTAGGCAATTCCAGTTATGTGTCACAGCTGAAAAAAAGTAATTTCCTTAGTTATATCAATTTGCTAACCCAGTGTATTTGATAGAATAGTCTGGAGGGAATTTTTAACGTCTGCAATCTCATTACACTCCCCAAAATTATGATCCCAATTACCTCTTACTTTATCATACCTACAACATTTGCAGTCTACCTAAGGAAAAATTCATTGGAGTCTGCTTTAGGTATAAAAATACCTGTGCAAACACTTCCAAGCAAAGCTACTAAATCTTCTAGACTTTGTTGCATATTTGGGAGCCATATGCATATTCTCAATTCTTTCTTTGTGAATTGCTTATCTGAGCTCTCTTCCCAATCCTATCTAACCTCCTCTGATTCCTGTAGTTATTATGCAATATTTTATTTGCCCTACTAATTATCCTTTTTTTGAACAGCAGTTTCTGTGTTTCACTGTTGCAGTCATCACACTTGGGTTATCCTGCCAGGGGTAGCCCTCAGTCAGCCAGAATACCAGAGGCTTAGTATTTGTGCGTCGGTTGCTGTCGCTCCAGGACTTGACATCAGGTAGTCAGTGGTATAAAATCAGGCAGCTGATGCCATTACATCAGTCTTTCTTGCTGAGGAGCTCGAAGCATAAGCAGTTTGCATAAGTGCCGGTCGGCCACTACCTGAGTTTTTGTTTCTGAATTGCAGTTTGAAGTCTTCTAAAGCTAAGTACCCCATTGGGGATCCTTTTTTCTTGCTCTAGCCAATGTCAGAAAAAGTTAACAATTGTCTCGCCTGTGGAAAGCAAATACCACACCCAGACTTAAAATTCTTACTGCGTCACCTGTTTAGGCCCAGACCACAATGTTCCACCCTGTCGCTTTTGTGCTTTGTTCAATGCCAGAACTATACGTCGTCGGGCCCTTATTGTAGCTAGATATTTTTGCTCTCAGTCCTCTAATTCTGATATGGCTTCTGTAAGCCATCTGACTACCGATCTTCTGAAAAAACATAAGGATAAAGACAGAGACAAACTGCACAGGTCCAAAACTGCTGACGATGCTTCCGTTAAGCCAGTCTTCAGTTCTCCGGTCCTCAGTGAGGTGCTTTCACAGCCCCTGATGCCTGCTTCTGTGGGATATGCCAGCCACTACCAAGACCCCAGAGTCTGGTATGCTGCGAGACTCTCTTTCAACTAAGGATCCTGTGGAGAGCTGCTGAGCAGGCACTTGTTTCCAAGGAAGTTCTTTGCACTACCAATACTCGACACAAACCGATGACTTCTTTCCCGTCTTCAGTTCTTTCTAAAACTACTGAGTTTCTAAGGCCCAGGGTACAAACTACGCCCTAAAAACCAACGACCCAAGCTCAGGAACCTGCTTCCATGCCTCAATCTTAAATGCTTAAAATGGTGGAAGACCATATTATGCTTATTAGGGGAAGCCAGGCTACCCCTTCCAAAAGAAAAAGAGACTTGTCCCCAGTAGTTTTATCTGAACAGGAGTCTGATGACTGTGATGCTTCTGAATATGAAGATATGCAACCCCTCTCTGCTTCTGAGGTTTCTGATGCTGAGGAATCCATTCCTTCTGCCTCTCCACCCGAGGATTTTTCTTTTGGGGAAACCCTACATACTGTAAGGGGAGCATTTCCATTGGGAATGTCAGGACTATTCTCAGTCAAAAAAGAGACTCTGGGAGTTCTTAGATTTACCACTGCACAGACCTTTAGCCATTCCTCCTGTCCTGGATGTTGTGGATGTTTTTATGGAGTCCAGTTGATTCCTGACACCCTTCCTCCTGCTCCCAGGAAACCTGACAGGTATTACAGAGTCCCTGACTCTCACAAATTTCTTTTCAAAAATCCTACTGCCGAGCCAGAGGTCCTCTCCCAAGGACCTAAAGGAATTTAAAGCAACCTCCGCTAAGAATGCCACCCCCTCGGACAGGGATTCCCCAGTTTTAGACCCATGGGGTTAAAAAGTATACACCTTTGCAACTCTTGCTATTAGAGCACTAAATTGTCAGTTCCACATGCTGAAATATCAGCAGCATACCATGGAACTTCTCAAACAAAAACATTTTCCTTTCTTGCTTGTGCATAAAATAAAGAATTACAAGAGTTTTGGGCGTTCCTTCGTTGAAGGTTGTGCGTTAGGCCCGGCAAGCCAGTACGTAAAAATCTACTGCCAATCATTAGCGGACCGGAGTTCCGCTGTGGCAACCCGTAACTGGGAAAAGCCGAAAGACGCACAGACAGATGCATTCTGCAAGCCAAGTTACTAAGCACACCTTGCAATGTGGCTTTGATGCCCTAGAAGCATCTTACAGGGCAGCAGTCACTGGTTCTGTCCTTAGAAGGCATGCTTGGCTTAAGGAACAGACCTTGCCAGACCATGTCAAATCAAAATTATTGGACGCACCATTGAACAAAGCTTCTTCTCTAATAATGAGGTATCGAGGAATGTTATTTCAAGTGGATTTTATCACCTGTTAATGCAAAAAAGGCAGAACATCCTGTTCAAAAATATGGGGTACAGTTTGGCTACTGTACCTGCTCAAGATATACATCAAGAAAAAAGATGCCATTTTGCTTACAAGTTCAGAGTAGGCAGAAGCCTCATTTCTGAACCTGACAAAATAAGAGGCATCGGGCCAGGCAATTAACGGATTTGAAGGGGTATTTCATAGTTACCACAGTTAAGACTCCTATGTCTAGCACAAGCAGAAAGCTATAATTCAAAGTGGAAAGGGAGGATGATGAAAGGGGGAGGGGCTTTACAAACTAGGGTAGATAGAATTTGGATGCAGATTCTGAAGAACAACCACCATACATAATATTATATTTATAAAGTTACAAAGTATTCTAAGAACTAAGCTAACATAGGGTTGGAGAAAGATTCTGCTGATAGGGATGATTGCAATTAGGAGTACAGAGAATAGGCAAGAGGGACTGAAATTGACTGGAGAAAACTGGCAAAGGAACAAAGGTATTGGGATAAAAATTAGAAATGGTAAGGTAATACAATGGTAAGAGACGAAGAATGAATTTATACTTCAGGCTAGAGACCGCCTTCCCTATCATATAAGCAAAGAGAAAGAAATAAAAGGATCCCAAGTGAAAGACCAGCACTGGTAGAAATTTTAGTAGAATCAAGAAAGTACAGTTGTGTACACTTAACATAAATGTAGATGTTAGAGTGTATTCACTGTTGCAGTCATCACACTTGGGTTATCCTGCCAGGGGGAGCCCTCAGTCGGCCCGAATACCAGAGGCTTAGTATTTTTGCATCTGTTGCGGTCGCTCCAGGACTGACGTCAGGTCATCAGTAGTATAAATCAGGCAGCCGACACCATTACATCAGTTTTTCTTGCCCCACGTGTCAGGAGCCCCCAAATAGAGAGCTAGGTTACAGTGGAAGAACACCACCAGTAGAAAGTCATTACCACATATTCCCTGTAAGGAGAGAGAGACAGAGACGAGAGACACACATAGACAAGGGGGATGGAGGGTGGGAAACCAGCACTGCACCAGTGAATACACTTGAACGTCTACATTTATGGCAAGTGTACACAACTTTACTACGTTCTTCGTTTTTCACTGTTGCAGTCATCACACTTGGGTTGATTCCCAAAGCTGAAGAAAAGGGTGGAGGCAGTTAAGAAGACTGGGACCTGGCTAGGATGCCCTGCAAGACTGCAGTGGCAAAGCCTGCCCTGGACTTGGAGAAAATAGGCAGGTGGTAATGCTTGGTGAAGGTATGAACAGAAGTCCATGTTGCAGCCTCCAGGATGTCCCTGGTGGGGACAGCTGAGAAAAGCTGCTGAGGTGGAGATTGCCCTGGTGGAATGCGTCCTAACCCCCTTTGGGGCAGTTTCCCATGCTGTTTGTAGCAGAAATGGATGCAGTGTGTTATCCATTTTGAGATTGTTTGTTTGGCTGTAGCCTTGCCCTCTGCTCCTGCTGCGAAGCTGACTAGCAATTGGTCAGTTTTTCTAAAAATTTTGTCCTATCCAGATAGAATCTGAGCTGTCTGTGCACATCTAGAGAGTGCAGAATCCTTTCCCCTTGTTTTGTGGGTTAAGGAAAAAGGTGGGCAAATTAATGGATTGGTTGAGAGCCACACTGGACACCACTTTAGTCATGAAGGATGGGTTAGTCCTGAGGGAGACCCTGTCAGCATGGAAAATGATGAAGGGCTGTACAGACACGAGTACTTGTAGCTCTGAAACTCTTCTAGCTGAAGTGATGACCAGAAGCAGGGCTGTTTTCCAAGAGAGGAATTTTAACTCTGCTGAAGCAGGTTCAAAAGGGGGTAGGGTGAGCTTTTCCAACAGAGAGTTATGGTCCCAAGCTGGGGTAGGACCTCTTCTGGGTGGCCTAAAGTTGTTAGCCACTCTTGGGAGCGGGTTTGAGAAGAGAGGTGGCTCTCTCTGTGCTGTAATGAGCAGAGATGGCAGAGGCATGAATTTTAATAGTAGGGAAGGATAGACCCCTGTGTAGTAGGTCTGCTAGGTAATTCAGGATGAGAGGTAGGTAGGGCTGTGCTGTTTCAGCTCCCTTAGCCTGGTATTCAGGCGGACTGAGGGCTACCCCTGGCAGGATAACCCAAGTGTGATGACTGCAACAGTGAATACACTCTAACATCTACATTTATGTTGTGTACACAACTGTACTTTCTTGATTCTACTAAAAATTCTACCAGTGCTGGTCTTTCACTTGGGATCCTTGTATTTCTTTCTCTTTGCTTATATGATAGGGAAGGCGGTCTCTAGCCTGATGTATAAATTCATTCTTCGTCTCTTACCATTTCTAATTTTTATCCCAATACCTTTGTTCCTTTGCCAGTTTTCTCCAGTCAATTTCAGTCCCTCTTGCCTATTCTCTGTACTCCTAATTGCAATCATCCCTATCAGCAGAATCTTTCTCCATCCCTATGTTAGCTTAGTTCTTGGAATACTTTGTTACTTTATAAATATAATATTCTGTATGGTGGTTGTTCTTAAGAATCTGCATCCAAAATCTATCTACCCTAGTTTGTAAAGCCCCTCCCCCTTTCATCATCCTCCCTTTCCACCTTGAATTATAGCTTTCTGCTTGTGCTAGATATAGGAGTCTTAACTGTGGTAGCTATGAAATACCCCCTCAAATCCGTTAATCCCAAACCACCTTGTTCTGTTGGTAGGATCAACTTATCCCACTTGACTCTTGCCCTCTTCCCCTCCCAGATAAAATCCTTCAATTCTTAATTCCTATCCACAAGTTCTCCTCTAGTTGATAAAAATATGCCTGATCTGTTTATAAAACTAAAGCGATTAAAAACATTTTTGCTGCTGGTGTCTATCCATATCCGTAGATCAGAGCTTTCAGTTTATAAAGTTTTGTATTATCTTTTGTTTTGTTTTAGTCTCTTTCCGCATATATTTAGCTGTCATAAAATAACTTAATCCATACTGCTAAGTACTTTATCATGTCCCCATAAATATGGGTATTGTTTGGCCAATTTATGTATGGGTACATAGTTTATAGCTATTGGATTTGTTCTATTGTCATTTAATTGTGTATCCCTAAAACACTTGAAACTGTCCCAGACTGTTTTATTTTGTTAATGTATTGCTCTTGTCTCATTCAAACTTTACAGTGTACTTCTTTTGAGCTGCTGTTGCCTGGCCTGATAGCTCTTATTTTGTTAGGTTCAGAAATGAGGCTTCTGCCTACTCTGAACTTGTTAGCAAAATGGCATCTTTTTTCTTGATGTATATCTTGAGCAGGTACAGTAGCTGAACTGTACCCCATATTTTTGGACAGGATGTTCTGCCTTTTTTTGCATTAACAGGTGATAAAACCCACTTGAAATAACATTCCTCGATACCTCTGTATTAGAAAAGAAGCTGTTGCTTACCTGATTTCCATCAGTTTAGTGTCTTTGTCCTTAAAATTGGTGAAACCGTAAATTGGATGTCTCAACGTCCCTCGTTTGCGGGCTGAACTGTAATGTTAAGCTGTTGTGCCATTTCTTTCTTTCTTTAAGATCTTCAGTCCTCTGGATCTCTTCCACCATTTATCCTATTTGATCACTGTCCTTCAGAAGCTCAGGTAGCCTGCTAATGCTCAGGTTATTATTTTTTTTGCCTGTTTTCTTCATTTTTCTTTGCTGCTAGCTCTTCCTGATCCAACTCCAATGACATCATTTGGACACTTTATTTTTAACACCCCCCAGACACACCAACATCTCTTCAAGCTTGGCTAATCTTGCTGAGCGGGCATCTGCATCAGTCTGTGTGTTGTCCGACTGTTAGAATCTGAGACCTTTGGCATCAACTGTTCCATCTAGTCACTCTTGGACATTCTACCATTGGTGACCAAGCACTCAGACTTGCTTATGAGATGTGCTGCGTTTCATGACCTAGACCTTTTCCTTCAAAACAGAGATCTGTGAAGTTATTTAAAACTGGCCACAGGATCTCAAAAGAAGTCGGCAAAGGCCATTCAACATGTAAGATGAACCTCAGAACATCTTTTCCCTATACAATTGATCTAAGCATTTCTTAAAGGTATCGTTTTTAGCAGCTGATTGTACATTTTAATATGAAGGGAATTCCATCTCCATTGAATACTAAACTTTAAGAACCTCGTTCCTGTTTTTGTTTTTCCATTCTTTAAGTCTATTGGTGACTGATATTCCTTGTTTGTTTGCAATTGTTCAGATGTGAAATACCTTAAATTCATTCTAACTATTAATTCTTTAAGCATTTATACACCAGATTATTTCACCTCTCAACACTCTGTAACAAACTGAGTGCAAGTTTATACTTTTTACGTCTTGCTTCCTAATTCAATCCATCCAGTCCTCTGAACTGTCTTGTAAAATATATTGGTATTTTTTTAGTCATAGTATATTAGTCCTAGAATATATACAAAAATCCACACCATATTTTGCAATAGATCTTATAGTACATTTATACATTCCATTTAAGACCACTGGATCCTTGAGACAGTAGAGCCAAACATGGGTCTAATAGGAATGCATTTCCTTAAAATCTTCACATGCCCTGCAAAATTCAGTTAATCTTGTACTATGACCCCTGAGTTGTCAAATTCCAGACATGTTATGTAAGCTCACAGTCCAAGCTATAGGGCACATTCATTTAGCTTTGCTCAGATGTAACCCCATTAGCCCTGAATCACTCAAATAAGCTATCTAAGCTGTCCAGATAACCTTGCAGAAATCCTTGTATCCTTTATTGATGAAACCAGGACCACAGTTTTTGCATGGTCTGTAAATCTACCCATCCAGACGTGACCATGTGATTACATGAAATAAAAATTATCCTAAAGCAGAAACGTGACCTTTGCACCACTTGAAACTCTTCTGATTTAGTTTCTTTTATACAGACTGCAACATTTCTTCCATTAAGACAGTTTGCTATCTGATGGATAGGAAAATTATTAAACCCCTAAGCTGCTGATGTTTGAAGGACAGACTAATGGGAAAAGGAGTGAAAAGCATTAGCCAAATCTAGAAAAGTGACCTCCACTAGAACCTCATTATCTAGGACTCCATCTTCATCAGGAAGTATTACAAATTCTGTCACCTTTTACTTTCCTCCCTTTTGAAAATCCTTGCTTTTATTTATCACAATAATTCTTTCCATCCTCATGTTCCATATTGCATAACAACTGTTTCAAAGTTATTTTCTATCAGACTGATTAAACCAGTTGGTCTAAAATTATCCAAATCGTACTCTAGTACCATCTTATGACTTGAGATAATTTTAGCACTTTTCTGCTGGATTAATACATCATCAGATAACTTTCTTTTTCCAACAGTCTTTATTACGGGACTCCACAATAAAAAAGTACTGTTGAGGTTATCTGGACAAAGGACAGTGTCCATACAAATTGCCTTAGGTGATTTATTAATACCATCTCTTTAGATATTGCTGGACGCACACAGAGTATCTCCCGTCCCACAGTTTAACATGTACCACCACTTGAAAATGATCCAGGAAATACTTCATAAATCTATGATCCATTTGTTCATAGGTTCATACTAGGCTATCTGCCCTAGGGCATTTACAAGCCTAGCCAGAGTGTGTTTGGCTTTCGCCACCCATTTTAAAATGAATTTTGCTATGCCCTTTTTCGAGGTTAGTATACTGTGCATCTGTCTAACAGTGACACAGAAGTGATACCCGGAGTAAATCTACGATCTCCCATCCACTCCTCAAGATTCCTCTTGAAGAGAGTCAGTGAGGGACTCTGCCTAACCTGGACTGGGATTTTATTCCAGAGTGAAGGGAGCCTCTGGGTTATGAATTTGTCCCTCCAGCATGTCCTATTTATTTCAGTGCTGAGGTTCAAGTCTCTCGAGCGTGTAGTTCGATGGGATTTGGATTTTCTGAGGTCCAGCATGTCCATTAATTCTGGGTTGGACATGGCTTTATACGTCGGGCACAGATCGCCTCTGAGCAGGCGGTATGCCACTGAGTAGAGCTGGAGTTTCTTTAACCGGGCAGCATATGGCATCTGTTTGAGCCCTTTGATCCTCTTGGTGAGGTACTTTTGGGGTCTTTCCAGTTGCTGCAGGTGTCTGGTAAGGTACATCCCTAAAGGGGCATTGTACTCAATTATGGGCCTGATGAGAGATGAGTAAAGAGGCACGATGACCTCCCCTGATCTAGATGTGAATCCCTTCATGATTAGGTGGGCTATATAAAATGATTTTCTAACCACTTTGGCCACGTGGTTGTCGAATGAGAGATTGCTATCAACTTGGGTCCCCAGGTCCCTAATTACTTCCGTACTTAATGGATTACCATCTATGTGGTAATTTGTGGGCCCTTTGTTTTTGCTGAAGGGGATGACTATACACTTTTTGGTGTTTAGCTTGAGGCCATGGCTCTGGCACCAGTTGTCTGTTTCTATGAGGCCCTTTTGTAGGATGCTTGTGTCGGCTGGAGAGTCTATTATGGCGCCCAGTTTGCAGTCATCTGCGAACTTGGTCAGCCACAGTCCTTCCGTGTTGGCCTGTACCTCCGAGAAATATATACCGAACAAGAGAGGTCCCAGGACTGAGCCTTGTGGGACGCCACTTGTAACTGGTTTGGAGTCTGACATGGCTCCAGCAATTCTAACCATGTGGGTTCTGTCCTTGAGTCAGTTTGCAACCCATCCAGTGACATAGGGGTTTATATTTAAGCTGGTGGGGTATTGTATCGAAAGCTTTTGCGAGGTCCAGGTAGGCTGTGTGGACCACCTTCCCCTCGTCAATGGCCTTGGTGACTGTTTCAAAGAAATCGACCAGGTTTAAGAGGCAGGATCTGCCCTTAACAAAGCCGAACTTGGTAGGATCCAGTGTCTGTAGGTCCCCAATATCTTTATTTATGAGGTCCATGATGATCCTTTCCATAGCTTTGCAGACCAAGCTAGTCAGGCTTATGGGGCGATAGTTTCCAGGATCTGTTGAGGCACCACCTTTGTGGAGAGGGTACATATCCTGTAGTAAGGCTGAGATTGAACAGTAGTTTTATGTTTGGGTTTAGTTCTTCTTGGAGTTCATGTAGGACGCAGCCCGGGACACCATCTGGTCAAATTGATGCTGTGTTTTTTGCTTTGGAGAGGGCGGCTCTTACCTGAGCATGTGAGATATCAGGGGGGCAGCACTCTGCTGGGATAGATATTTTCCCTTTTGGTGTGGAAGGGGGGAGAAGTTTGCACTGAACCTGTCAGCTAGGATGTTGGCAATGTCTGTGGGTTCGGTGTATTTTTTTGTCATTTTGGACTAATTCTGAGCATATCTGGGAATTCCCACCCAGGTTTCTAACATAACTAAAGAAAGCCTTGTGATTATCCTTAGTGTCCTGTGCAATTTTTCTTTCAAAGCTGGCCTTAGATGATTTTATGAGTGCCCGTAGTGTTTTGCTAATACTGATCAGAGATGCCTTCCCTTTTTGGGATTTTGCTCTGTCATGTAGTAGCTTCCTCCTTCTATTGTATAGTTTGTTTATGGCTGGGGTCCACCAGACAGGACGCCTGCCTTTGGAGGTCTGGGTCTTGGTTTTGTTTGGGATTGCATGATCCATGCATTCCTGAAGGTGTTCATAGAATGTGTTTATAAAGGATTCTGCGGTCTGGGCTGTATTTTCCACAGGCCTGGGGGCTTTGAAGGATTCCACCTTGGTTTTGAGGAGTGTGAAATTTGCTTTAGAGAAGTTTTTCACTGTGGTTTTCTGGGCAGGGGCTGGGTCGGGATGTGAATATCTAGTGAGATTAGTTTATGGTCTGATCTTACCAGTGAGGGATACACTTCTGGTCTGGAGCATAGAGTCCCCATGTTGGTGATGATCAGGTCCAGTATGTTTTCCCCTCTTGTGGGAGTGGTAACAAGCTGTTCCATAGCATTTGAGTTTATAAATTCTAGGAACCTTTGGGCTAGGGTGTTGGAGCTAGAGTAATGCTCCCAGTCTACGTTTGGGTAGTTGAAGTCGCCCAATATAATGGTGTTTGGAGAGACCTTCATATTTTCCAGTGTTCTCAGGAAGGCCGAGTGGGGTTCCTGGGTTTGGGAGGGTGGTCTGTAGCAGGCTATAATCTGGAAGGCAGTTTTACCCACTGTTAGTTGCACATAAATAGTCTCTGATGCTTTGTGCTGTGCCACCAACCTGGAGGTGTGGGTATCTTTGACGAATATTGATACTCCCCCTCCTTTTGTGGTTCGGTCCAAGTTTTGGGGCCCAAAAACATGGTATGACGTATAACCTGGTAGTGCTGGGGTGCTCTCGGGAGCCTTGAACCAGGTTACGGCACAGATATCGATGTTCTCCATGCTAAGGAGAGTTTCGAGTGCGTGCATCTTGAGGTTTAGACTTCTGGCATTGAGTAGCATTACTCTTAGTTTCTTATCCCTTGTGATACCTGTGGAGGTGGGTTTGTCTTTTTAGCCTTGCCTAAAAAAGGCACTATGGGGGTGGCAAGAGCCTTTGCCAATATCTGAAAGCCCAGGGGTGACAGGTGCAAGCCATCCCTAGCGAAGCATCGTGGCTTGTCGAGCATGTCATCCCAGGCTAACAGGCATTGGATCCCCTTTGATTGACACCAATACTTAAGCCAATTGTTGAAATTGATCATCTTGTCTTCATATTGTGGCTTCATTCTTGGTGAGGGTAAGATGCTACTCAAGGTCAGGGTCATACCAGCCTGGGCTACATGCTCAGAGAGCTCCTCTATGTCTCTTTTCATGTAGTCCAGGGAGGTGCATCTCAGGTCATTCACACCAGCATGGACAATGACTGAGTCATATTTGTACTTGCCTTGGAGTGACCTGAGTGCTTGTGTTATGTGGTGGATCCTAGCGCCCGACCGGCAGCTCACCGTGAACTTCTCCTTGTTCAGCCTGGTGAGCGGGACGTCAGTGTGCCTGACGATAGAGTCACCTATTAGAAGTGTATTGGGTGTGTTGTTTAGCCTTAAGGGCTGTGACTGTTCGGCACACTGGCTTTGTGAGCTATGTGTTGCACGTGTTTTGTTTTGGGGTAGCGGTTGCTTGCGTGTCTGCTTTGGAGGTCTCTGTTGCTTAGGCAGATTTTTATTTAGAGCCTCCGAGTATGTTTTTGTGTGTTTGTGTTTGGTTTGCTGTTGTGGTAGGTCTCTGTGAGACTGGAATTGTAGTGAGTGTGGTTTCCTTCTCCTCCTGACTGGTTATGCCAGTACTGAGTTGAGAGAGCTTAGCCTTCAGTTTAGCTATATGGTTGCATCTCTCACATGTGTTGGAATTTGTTGGGAGGAGGAGAGGGTTGTTTGTGCACTTGAGGCAGTTGTAGCATTGCCTCAAGATTCCCAGATTCACCAGCTGGACCGGAGAGGAGATTGACAACTGACCTTTGGACATGCTAGAATAGTATTGGGGATTCCTTTATAATTGAAAAAAGGGCGAATGGGGAACAAGCTACTCGAAGGGAGTTTGTGAGGGTGTAGTGCTTTTAATTTTTTAGTGCTTACTTATATAATTGCTTTAGTGAGCAAGTGCCAGGCTTTAGAGTAGGAATCGGGTGTTTATTATGAGAACTAGATCAGTTCTAAGGGAAAAAGTGAAGTGCGGACTTTGTGGAGCTGAGAATGGTTTAAATCCAATTAAGCGGCGTTGCCCGAAGCTGCGCTATGCGCAAAATTGCGCAAAGCCGTGCTAAAGCGGGTTTTATACAGGGGGGACTTGAAAGAGCTAGAAATTGGCCCAAAACGGCCAATAGACTACCAGATTCTTGTGCTGGGAACACTCCTCCAGGGATAGATAGGCTGCTCTAAGCTCCCCACTGCCACTGGTGAACAAAGAATCCTCCCTTTATCCACGAAAGGAAATGGGCAACACAGGTACTTTCCAAAAGTCCAGAATACAGCAAAGCCTGTATTTGGACTACTCTAGGTCAGGAAAGACGGGAAACGAGGATAATTTTTTTTTTTTCTTTTTTCTTTTTTTCAACAAACAGCATGAAAATGCAATACATATGTAACACAGGCTAGTGCACTTGAGTGTGTAGCCTCAACAGGTAAATGCAACAAACAGGACAAACTTTAAATTAAATTACAAGCGCAAAAGCACGCTAAAGCTGGCTTTAAAGCAGGGGGTTAGAAAGAGATAGGAAATGGCCCAAAACGGCCAATAAGCTACAAGTTACTGGGCTGGAACCACTCCTCAAGGGACAGATAGGCTGCTCAGAGCTCCCCACTCTCACTGGTGAACAAATAAGCTTCCTCCTATCCAAATAAGGATATGGGCAACACGGGAACTATGACACAGCCCAGATATCAGCAATACCTGAAGACTGGACTATTCTAGTTCAGTAAAGGTGGGAAACAAGGATATTTTTTTTTTTTTTAAGTAGCAGAAATTAGGTACAGAAACACAGTAAATGCTTTAATTCGGCTAGCACACTTGAGTGTGTAGCCTACCAGTTGCCTGTATCACTCTACAGGACACCACGAGGAGCTGTGCGGAGTTGCATACAATAACAAACTTTTTAAATCACAGATTCGCTAAGAAAAAAAGAAACTGGCGTTTTAGGCAGAATTAGTTAAGACGGCAAGAAAAGCAGAAAACTGATACTTAATCACTCCAAAGTCACTCTTTTGTCTCTCTGCTGCTGTAGACTCTGCAGAACACCTGGAAGGCACTTGCTGAGCGGAATACAAGTGTAAAAACTGTGCAAATGAGGTTTTTATAGCAGGGAAGTGAAAGAGAGAAATGATCCCAAAATGGCCAATAAACTACTAACTTCTGAGCTGAAACCACTCCTCCAGGGACAGATAGGCTGCACAAAGCAAGTCTCTCTCGCAGGTGAACAGAGAAACTTCCTTCTATCCAAGTAAGGTATGGCAACACAGAAACTTGTAACACAACCCTGGATTCAGCAATAACATGAAAACTGGACTATACTAGTTCAGAAAGGTGAGAAAGAAGATATATATATATATATATATATATATATATATATATATATATATATATATTTTTTTTTCCCCCCAGAAAATAGAGCAGATACAATCAAAACAACACTTTACCCAATTGACCAGTTAAAAAGCTTAAAACTGAGCTCTGTTCCACAGTCTTCAGTCAGACAAGTTCTAACTGCACAGTCCTGCCACTAGGGTACAGAGAAACCTTCTCCAAAAAAGACGGCCTGGGTCAGTGCACAATTCATACAAACAAAGCTAGATCCAGCCGGCCTGAATCTAGTCTATGCTACAGCAAACAAGGCGTACCGATTTCAGAAAGAAACAGTTTAAGTAAGCATGCGCAATAAGCCTTTAACCAGAAATTCCCAGCTCAGAAGGGCAGAATCTAGCCTCTCCTCCCACAAGAGTGCAGACCACAAACCTTCTTAATGTAAAATAACTGGCCTGAAGCCCAAGTCCTTAACCTAGAACTAATACACTTTTAGAATAACAGACACTGAGCCTTCAGTCAGCAGTTCCCAACTTAGAAGGATGTACGCTACCTGTCCTGCCACAACAGTGCAGACCACAAACCTTCCTAATGTAAAACAACTGGTTTGAAGCCCAAGTGCTTAAACCAAGGGCCTTAGAATAACAGTTACAATTTAATCAAGCTACTAACAAGCAGTAATAAAGGCAGCAGAATAAATTTAATTGAGTACTTTTAAAAGAGGCAAAAGCAAAATAAGGTGGTAAAGTAGGAAGAAACACAAATACAGTAAGGCAGTTAAAGTGCAAAAATTGTTTGTTTTTTTTTTGAGATGGAAGAAACAGAGCAGATTAAGATACTATAGGGGAATGCCTTTCCCAAGTGCTCTCTCTGTACACTGCAGAGGAGATGGGACTGGTAAGAGTATCCAAAATCAAAATATGATCTCACTGTACTCAGTTGAGTGAGCGAATGAGATGGGTCCAGGAGGAGTGTGCAAAAAGAGATTTGCAGCAGGGGCGGGCAATTCCAAAGCCACCAAGATTAACACCGCAACAAGAAACAGGGAGGGTGGGTGGGGAACTACTGCAGAGTTTCAGAGACACACACACAATATTTACTGAATCCAAGACGCACAATATTTACTCACTCAAATCTTAAATAAGTGCAGAAAATATACTTAAATCAGCTTATGTCCAGTTGATATATGCAGACAAGTCTCATTAAGGTTTGACCCCCAGTTTTCATGTGAATCTCACTACCATGGCTCTTGTAACATCCCTCAACATGTCTAAAAATATTTTTCATTATTAATAGTCTGTAATTTAATATTCCATATATTCACACAATATATACTCTTCTTTTCTTGGCACAGATTATAAATTTCTTTACTTTATGTTGCACCCTTTTTGTCTGCTGGTATATCCTTCATTGATTTATATAGCCTCTTTCTTTACTTTTTATTTGTTTAGTCCTCTACTTATACCAGGTCTACCTCATACCAAGAGCCTTAAACCTTAAGGGAGCAAGATCATTAATTGGGTCATTCATCTTGTTATAAAATTAATTTCACATTCCGTGAACCAACAACCCTTCAAATTCTTATTTTTCCAAGCCTACATTTTATTACTCTGCACTTACAATAGTTAGCCTTACAATAATTCCTTTCTTCTCCACTTACTATAAAAGGCCTTTCTAATAAATTCCATTGTATACTTAACTGTCAGGTGGTCAGACTTGATAACAAAACCAGATCAATAACATAATGCGTAATAACATCAGGAGATGCCATTATAAGAGCCAGTGTATTTTCCTTTCTAGTATGAGTCCATGTTGAATAGCATAGTTTTGTAGAAAGAAAGACAAAAGAATACTATTTTATCTAATCTAGTCATACTTGCTCTGTCTATATTCAGAAGATTGAAGTCCCCATCTAACATAGAATTGCTAAGACTGATAAAACAGTGAAACTTGTTAACCTTACTCTTGGTTTTTAAAACTTTGAGTGAGGGAGGGCTATAGAAATCAGCAATTTGCATCTTAAGAGGTATCTTGAGTTGTAAACTAACCTTCATAGAATTTCAATCTTCACCGTACCTTTCTCTCATATTCTTTCTAAAGTTATGATAGGAATTATATCCTGGAAGACTCTTGGGCTTACTCCCCACACCAAAACAAGTTTCAGTAATGCTGACAATGTCTACCTTCTCTTCTAAAATACAATGTTCAACTCATCTGCTTAAGTTTCCTTGCATCAAGTATTACCAGGCACAATTTATCAGTTTTCTCTGCTTTCATAATTTTCTCAAATTCTTTGTCTCCATTTCTAAAAAAAAAAATCCGTAAATTGTCCCCGATTTTTAGAATACCATATTTTTATTGGCCTTATGACTTAAATGGTGATAATAATTATTTTCCTATTTGAAGGGGAGCACCTGTCATCCAGTTCATACTTTGGTCTCCTTGCCCTATGGGAAATATATGAGACTTAGACGGCTATGTAATACCGTCATGGACTTCTTTAAAGAAATTAGTGTGACTAGTGAGATGTTTAGATTGAGGGGTTATAGTGAAGCTAGTATTCAAACAGCTATAGATAAGGTTATTAATGAACAACATAAAGTTGGTACTTATAAGTATGGAAGTAAGGGGTATAAGTTGGATGTTAGAAATCAAGAGAAAAGACTAGTTTTATTTTGTCTCTACATATAGTGTTTTCAGTGATGTTTGAATAGATATTGTTAAACACTACTGGAATTTTTTGTTTAGATCAATGGACCTAAAAAATTTATTGTCTAGGTCTTTAGGCATTTCATTTCGTACAGGTAGGAATTTAAACGATATTTTGGTGCATAATAAATTTAAATATCCCACTGAGACATTGCAATATAGGACCATGCAGAGATTAGGAACTTCACCCTGTGGTCATTGCAATATATGTCATTATATTGTTCCAACTTTTAAGTATATAAATGGCCATGTATTTGAGGTTAAAAATATATATAGCTATAATACTGAAGGTATTATTTATGCGTTGAAATGTCCGTGTAACCTTGTATATATAGGAGAAAGTAAAAGGAAGTTTAAAACTAGACTGCAGGAGTATGTCAGGAATATTATAAATAGTAAAGAATATAGCCCTGTTGCTAAACATTTTATGCTGGCTCACAATTCTAATCTAAATGGGTTACAAGCCACCATCTTAGAACATATTATGAAGGGTATATTTTCTGATGCTTTGTATAAAAAGTTGTTGTATAAAGAAAGTATTTTCATTTTGAAATATGACACTTTATTTCCTCAGGGTCTGAATGTGGAATTTAACTGGAGGCTTCTTATCTGATGAGAAAGTAGTATTAAGTATTTTTTAATGTTTATTCATTAATTGGTTTAGGCTGCTTGTTTAATTGTTAGATGTATTAGGGTATATAAACTGTGCAAGTTATGTGATGTTTTACAGTCCTTGAAGGCGGTTGCCGAAGCGCTAGAGGTGCAATAAACTGGTATTTTAAGGGGATTCTTCGTCTGTGGTCTTCAGTTTTATTTTTTCTTTTTGGTTCATGCAGAAATAGGTTTTAGCCTATAACCAGCAGACTGTAGAGTTTCTAAAGGATATAGTTTAATTTTTGTGCCTCCGTGCCTGTTTATTCACAAACTGGTTCCAGCAGAGTAGAATTAGAGGTGATTAAACAGAGATTAAGTAAGTGGTGCACCTGAAATGATGACCCTTCCCACCACCACCACCACAAATGTAGTAGACTGGTCCATTCATCTTTCTTCATTTATGGGAGGCAAAGTCCTAGGGACCATAGCTTAAATGAACATGTAGGTGTATCGGATATCAAAGTTGCTGGGTATTACTGTGTTTCCATTAGACATTCTCTGAATCCCTGAAAATAATCCTCCTGTTCTAAAAGCTTAAAGTTTTGAAATTAAAGTAAATTATTCATTGACTTGTTTGGGATAACTATGACTTTAAACTTAAGTGGATATAACCTGATAAATGATGATTTAAGCAGCTTTTATCTTGTGAAATTTGAACAACAGATTAGCAATATTCACTCAAGGGCGAAGTACTGCTCAGAGGAAGCCAGAGTTACAAAAGCAATACTGTTGCAAAACAGATCGTCACATACCACAACAGCCAGGGAGAAATGTCATAAAATGTTAAAATGTCACTAGTCTGAGTTTTTTTTTTCTTAACACAAAGGGTAACCTGGGTTCATTCAAAGGAATGAGAAATGCACTGTTTGTAACACCATCCAATGGAAGAAATATCCCAGGATTTGAATTTTAAGATCAGTAAATTGTTCTGAAGGGGAAATGCTCTAACATTCAGTCATCTTTCCAGACCTTCCTTGAGGGCCAAAATAAGGGTTAAGAAATGGCTAAACCAATTTGGTACAGAGTTCACTTCAGGAGTGGGAGTACCTGATATATTACCATTTAGAAGTGGTCCTGGGAGCCTCAAACAAGTGGACAGTGAAGGTAGTGGAATAAGAACTTCCTTTTAATTTTCTTAATCTCCCTTTCAGACAGGCTGCAAGTTCATTATGGTAAAAAGCTCTACTTATCCATAAACCAGACCAAACATACAAAAAAACCCAAAAGGTTTTGGCCAAATTTAAACAGTCTGCTAAAACCAGGCAGAAAAAACACCCCAAATCCTTGCCCATCCGAAACCATCAGGGACATTGCAGACAAATTCAAGAAACACTTTGTATCCAGTACCGTACACAATTCAAATAACGTGTACCCACCCCACCTAACCACCTCTAACCCTAGCTCCACACCCCAACTCAACCCAACAACCATCAAAAATTAATTAAAAAAAAAAAAAATAAAATAAACCCACAGCTCTAGCTCCTGACGACCTGAAATCCGAATACCTCAGTATAGCTGCTAACACCATTTGCTATCCTGTATCTGTCCTAAGTAATAGATTCATTACAGAAAACTACATCCCAGACATATGGAAAGCTTCCTTCATAATTCCATTATACAAAGGTGGCACATCAACCGAACTGTCAACCTTCCCCTTTCCAAAGTACTTGAAAAATGCATACATCAGCAACTCCTAGCTTTTCTACTTGATAACTGACTACTTTCTCCTAGCAAACATAGCTTTCAGTCCCATCATAGCACCAAAACTATCCTACTACATTTCCAAGGTACCAGTAATCAAAGTAAAAACTTGGCTAATATTGTCTCCACCCTCTTCCTAAACTTGTCGAAAGCATTTGACATGGTGTCACGTCAACTACTCCTCAAAGACTAAATCTTACAGGGCTAACAACTCCCTAAAGTAGCTGGTCCACCAGCTACCTAAGCAATCACACCCTGCCTGTAAATGGAATGACTTCCACTCCACATTCCTTCAAGTCAGTAGAGTAGTCCCCCAGGGCTGCATAATACTTTTCATTTGATTCCTTGTGCATGTCATTAATGAAGATAAACTCACCTCCATAATACAATATACTGATGACTCAACTTTAGTTTGCTCAGCCCCATGTCTTCCCACATTGGGTATCATCACACAGGATGCTTTCACCTCTGTAGAGAACTGGCTAAATAAATCTCTATTGCTCTTAAACCCCAACAAAACTAAACTAATCCTATTCCTTCCTAAAAACATAAATGAAAACACTGACCTTAATGTTATTTCCTCAAACACCAAAACTGAAAATATCACAGACACAAAATTGACTGGGCTTATCGTTGACGATAAGTTAAAATTTGATTTGTACATGACACTGCAGTCTAAAAGACACATTACAAACCAGGCTTTGTTTACAGAGCAAAGCACCTGCTTAAGTGATCATAATAAGAAAAAAAAAAGAAATGAAAAAAAATATCTGCTGTCTCCTTTCTTCATGTCCTCCTATATATCGCAATAATCACAAATCTCGGGTATCCACCAAACACAAACTAGAAAGCTGTTACAACAAAATTAGGAAATTTACCTGCAGCCTCCTAAACTGCTTCCATCAATCACACTACATGCCGCTCAATACCCTCAACTGGCTTGACCTTCGTCAACAAATCGCACTCTCCCAGCTACTTGCACCCCACAAAATACTTCAACATTCACTTGAAACGACCTCTGTCAGATCTTATCCAATGGCAGGATATCCTCAGAATTTAAACTATTTTTTTTTATAATAAATCTAATAGTTATTACTATAACTCGCTGTTCTCTATTGTCCTTTCAGAGGCATGGAACAAACTAACAAACCACATCAGGCTTTTAAGTAACCTACAGCAGTTCAACTCTGCCCTAAAATATCACCTGCCAACTAATAAACTATGCAACTGTACTATACCTACAGTTTGAAGTGTTCAGTCTTAATTCTGTCCACTATGGATACTATACAAGTGTATAATTAGTGTTTTTGATTCTGCTCACAATATCTTGAAAACGTGTATTTCCTTAATCTGATATCCTTTGTAAATGTTTGCTGATGATTGGTTTGAAATACTTTGTAAATGTTTGACCGTTTTTCTTTTGAATTATCAAAAATGTATTTCTATCCTTGTTGTGGAGCTTTTCTCCCAGCGCCTCCCTTGAAAATGGGAATTTCTATTTCCAGATGGACTTTCCCTATACACAAAAGCAAATAAATGAAACAATCTTCCCAGTAGATCACTAGCATGCCTGGACTTGAAATGGACAGTCTTGCACTTTGCTGTAGTAAGTATTTTATGTGTAGCACCTGTGTCAAGGGAAGAGGATGGTACTTTCACATACTCAGGAGCAAAGGAGCCTAGAACTGAAGTACAGTGAATAGATATTCATCTTTGCAACTTCAGAGTGATTATGTTATACATCACCCACCTTGTGCTAGAGATATTATGGCACTCTAGGGTTTTGTCACATTCTAATGTTTGTACATATCACTGTTGCATAGTCCTTATTATTTGCTCAGACGTCGGGCATATGAAGGTCCATTCTTTCATACAGCTCCAAGAACTTGGCGTTTGTCCCCCCCTGAGTTGTCTTGGGGATGTTAAGATGTTCTCTTCTATAAAGCTGACATCTGCCAATGCCATTTGCAAGTACTTGTATTGTGTCTGTAGTCTGCTGTTATTCAGCCTGCTGTGTAGATCCTTCCAAATAAGTACCCCATTGAGGAAATGTTCTTAATGCTATTGTGTATTTCTATAGTTAAATTCAGTGCTGTGTTATTTAGTACAGTCTGACATCTGTCTGTGTGTCAGGGCATGTCTGTTTATAAGTAACAAGTTTAGTGCACTTCTGGTAGACTGATTTCACTTAATGATTTGAAAAACGTTGTACATTTTGTTTAGAATTAGAGCATTAGATTAACAGCTACAGGGTTAGAGTGCATTTCCTGCAAAACTGTTTAGGCAAGAATAGTCATGAGGTCTTAACTTGTACTCCAAGGCCAGGTCTAGTTCTTTCCTGACTTCAGAATCCATTAGAAGAGTGAACTAAGGAGATGGTAATGAGGGACATGGGAGATGAAACTACTGCATCTGAAGCTCGATTAGGCTTGAGAACTTTGGTTCCAGCAAGATTCTACCTTGACCTCCAGACTATGCATCTGATGACTGTGGTGAAGCTCATTTTGAGGCGGTCACACCTGTAGATCTAACAATGTCCCACTAAGCTGAAGACCCTCATCTGGTATTCAGACTGAATGCCCTATGAATGGTGCCCATTGCTGAAGTGCATTTCATCATTGTAGATGGGAAGGACCGTCAATTCTCCAATTAGGGAGAACAGTCTGATTTATGGTGTGGCAACCCAGGAGTCCTGTTTCCATGTCTGGATCTCCAAGGCAGATCCCTACTCAGGAGGGCACAAATGCTTAAGTGTAAGACATCCCCCAGCTCCTTGAAATTTCCTGGGCTTTGCATGTCTTTCAGGTTCTAACGTCCTTCCTCTCAGGCTGTTCACCAAGAATGGATCTCCTTGGCTCAAGGATTCCTTCTTGTCTTGCAGAGCCTGCTTCTAAGTGCAGATCAACCTTCTGTATTTGGAACTCCCTTTGCTAAAAGAAAGGGGGAGCCCTCCCAACAGATTGATGATAATCCCTCTGGGATGGAGGGGGAAAAACTGAACTACTTGCAAGTGTCTTTTTCCCATAGGATATGTCATGGACACTGACACCAAGCCAGCAAATCTGTCTGAACAGCCTTTTGCTATAAGACAGACTGCTTTGTCAGGAAGGTGAGTTACTTGGTTTATTTTCCTTATATTGCTTCCTGTATTATTTTCTGTTTCATTGCAATATTTTAGTATATTAAAAGTTCTGGTTAGGAGAGAGCAAAGCTGTGTCCCCTAGTGATTCATAGTGTGATGCCCGTGCACTGGCCCAGTAATCAAAGAGCCTCAATCCTCCCCACTAACACCAGTGAGGGGCATCCACATTGGGAGGATAACAAGTACACACACAGTAAAGTACAATTTCCCTTAAGAGCACACTGAGATCACAGTCAGTCTGGGGCTGGTTTCTCCCTTTCTCTCCAGATCCCCAGTAAGGCTCCCCACTGGCACAGCTATATGGTACAGATCTCAGCAGACTGGTCAAGCCAAAACCTCTAGCACCCTCTCTGTCCAACCAGTGCTTTGTGTCCCTGCCCATGTAGCTGACACACACATACTTTGAGATATGAATTACATACTAACACACAGACAGTCCTGAGGACGGCTGGCACAGGTTCTCCAGCTATGCCCCCTCTTCCCAGACTATAAGGTAGAAATCACTGCCACCAACCACTACTTATCAGTTACTGCCACCAACCACTACTTATCAGCTACTATAAGGCCCTTCCCAAAGGGTGACCAATTCCACTGTGTGCTTTTACTGTTATCCAAATAGTAAGTATAACCCAGGGCTAAGGGTATTCTGGAGTGGCTTAGTACAGTATCACCAAATACATACAAAGTACTGTAAGAACTTAAATTATCTCTACACAAAACAGCCACACTTGAAAGGTTTAAAATATTTAATAATAAGTAAAAACACATGACAGTACTCATCAGTTCAACACAGTGCTAATAGAGTGTTCAGAAATCACAGGAAAATGCTTTAAAACAATATTGTAGGATAGTCTGACATAAATAAAGAGGTGCCTGGTGAGTTGTTGTCAGATCCAGATCAAGATAGTTTCCCAGGCTCAAATAACTTAAAATTGAACATTTCTACAGCTGTCATGAAGTCAAATTCCAATAAACTCAGAAGTACCAATGTAACGAAACACAAAGTTTATTCGAGTTTATTGGATTTGCTCACCAACCTTGTATCCCAGAAGTGCAGGGAAATAGTATGAAATATTTTCGGCAGATTATAAGTCATTTGGTCACCAACCTTTGTCATCCCAGAAGTGCAGGGAAATAGCTGTAGCAGTTTGCCTTGACTGTGCTCTGTGCTTTTAGCATGCTAAGCAGAATTAATTCTTTCAAGAAATCAGAGGGCTCATAAGATGCCTAACCAGTTACATATTTAAGTGGGGACACACACAAGCTCTTGCTAGCCGAGAATCAAACAGGAGAACCTCTTGCTGTGAGACGACAGTGCAAACTGTTGTCGCCTCACAGCAACAGGTTTTCCTGTTCGATTCACAGCTGGAGAGCCTTCTGTGTGGAGTCTGCATGTCCTCCCTGCGGTCAAATGACATTTAAAGAAATGCAGGTAGGTGCGTACGTGAATGGGTGTGCCTTCCTTGAAGGTTAGACGTTGGGTTGGCAAATCGGCACAGTAAAAATCCACTGCCAGTCATGAGTGGACCGGAGTTCCACTGTGGTGACCCCTAACTGGGAAAAGCCAAAATAATATACATAATACATATAAGTTCTTGCTACCCTTTTCAAACAGTTAATGTTGTTCACCTGCTAAATTGAGGAGGACCGTATATGATGATCCCTGGGTAAATTTGTGTCTGCTGTATTACCCCGTACTCCTATTGTAGCAGTTAAGTGACCTAGATATCTCAGTACAGTAAGGTGAAAAACCTAAATGGAAGTTTACGTGAGGTGAACAACATTTATTTATTTTTCAGTGTGATTTTTGTTTTTATGCAAAAAAATAAGTAAACCTATTATTCAAAGTTGATGAAGTCAAATGCTTGCCAAAAAGTTACCCTTTAACCATATCACAGTAGTTGAAATTACCTTTTTTGCAGAGAATTTTGAAGCACATAATCAAAAATAATGTATTGATACTAGTGTCACTGCTGCAAAATCGGACTTAAAGCATAAAATATACTACATCCTCTGAATTTAACTTGATTTTCTTCTTAATGCTGACCAGGATTTTAAAAATCTGTATTCCTGAAGAAGATGAACATGACATGGAAGGATTGCAAGATTTAAGCTGTGTACCTTTTAAAGGAATGTACAGATGTCTAATAAGCTTTTAAGACTATCTACTCTGCTTAATCATGTCTTTGTTTCTATTTTTCCCAGAATTGGTAAGACAAATGGATGCTGATACAAATTCTGGGACATCCACTCCAGAGAATTCTGTTGAAGAAGAGTCCATCTTTAGTATGATGGATGTGTTTCTTTTCTCCATGATTGCTGGGCTGCTTATTTACTGGCTGTTGTTCCGAAAAAAGAAAGAAGAAATTCCAGAATTTAAGAAAATCTCAACTCCGTAAGTAATTTTTGCATAATGATCTATTTTTGCTGATTTATCATTTACGGTTACTATAGTACTTTATTTTGTCATTTCCATAGGCCATTTGGAGCACTTCTCCATGCACTTTGTCCTTTAAAGAACTTGCACCTTATGTTACTCACTAGTAGCCTGTTTTTTTATGTACCTTTTCCTGCTGTACTCACTGACCATCAAGCTCTTTCCAGTCATCTATGGCGACTCATTTCCCTGTTCTGTGTATTCCACAGTGAGAGTTTAAACTGACCAGGAACGTTATCATACGGGCAGTCTCACTGGTGGTTTGTGTTCTTGCTGGCATCCTGGCAACTAATATATATATATTTTAGGCCCTTCCCTGAGTTGGGGGACAGATGCCCTGCAATGTCATGAGGACCACTGTCTGCTTCCCCATGCAAGTGGATATTTCTGTGCACCTGTAGGGAGAGAAAACACCAAAGTAGCTTGGTGGTAGAATGCTTCCCTCCCTCCTATGACAGCTTGCTGTAGTACTACCTTTTCTAGGAGGGATTGTGGCATTGCATGTTCCTAGACATCCCGCCTGCTGTGTCAAGTCCATCTGAGCTGCTAATCAATCCCAGGTTATCAAGGTGGTTGTCGGACCTTTATCCTTCCAAACCAGTGTAGCTGGCTTAAGAGAAGCCTAGATTCACACCAGTGATAATAGGACAGATAATGCAGAGGAAGAACAAAACACCATTGTATTTTAGAGCAGTGCACTACAAATAAACCTTGGCTACAAACAAAATCATGTCAGAATGGCATAGTTTAACGTTGTGGAGTAGAACAAATTAGCTCCTTAAAATGATGTTTAGGAAATCACTATTGTGTAGATCATTGGGATATATTTACAAACATATTTTCCAGTGTCTACTCATAGCTGGCTTTCTCCACTTGAGTTCAAGAACTTAGTTTGGATTTGGAATTGTGTTTGCTGTGAGACATGCCTTTCCTACTTCAGCCACCAGTAGAATTTGATCTTCATTCCCCTGAGATTAAGATATGTGTCAAAGACATTTTGGCTTTCATTATCTGGCAGAAGACAAACCTGTGTATCAACTTGTTATATCCAACTAATTTGTAAAAGGGATTCTTCCACTGAAGTTCTACTAAGGATCCAGAAAATTTCCGAGATTGAATTAATGGTTGATATACTTCTCCCTTTGTGCTTTTACCTTTTGTAACTCTTAAAGTTGTCTCTTGGGATACGTATTTCTGGCAGGCATTATTATTGACAGGAGGATTTTAAAACTCCAGGCTGTCAAAAACAGTATACTTGGTGTTTTCACAGGCAACAGGTTTTCTTTGAGGATCAGTCCATATTTCTTTGTGGGAGTAGTTTGTTTTGTGTGTGTGTGTGTGTGTATTTGTGTGTGTGTGATATATATGTAAATGCATATAAATGGCAATATTTACATCAACTGTAGGCATAGTTGACGGCTGTTTTGTCGTCATGGTTTGGTTGACAAAACTGCTAATTGACAGATGAAAGACTTCTGCATTACCGGGGTTGTGAGATAAGTCCTTTCTCCAGTATTGTGCGGTCTCCTGAGTTGGAATATATTAGTGGGGAAGGGGTGTTTGTTGTTGCATGCTCTGAGATTATATCTCTGAGCATATGCAGTTGCATGCCGGTGTTTTTTTCCCCCTGTTTATTGTGTGTCGGTGTTAGTGATGTCAACATTTGGGTGTGTAGATATTTTGAAGTACATCCACATACATGCATATGTGGCCGTGCTCAGTTTAGTCAGATTACATTGTCAATGACTGTTTGTTGACACGCTTTGATTGACAAAGCAGATGGTGGACAATTGTGCGAGATTACACCAATAATGGGGTTGGGAAATGTGCCCCTTCCCTGTTACTGCACAGTCTTGAAATTGGTATATATAATTAGTAAGAGTGTGGGGGCAGAACCTGCCAAAGAAAACATTAATTTCAAACTGCATGCTTTAAGGTTATGCCTCCGAGCATGAGCAATGGCACATCTGTATTATTTTATTTTTGTCATTTGGAACCTGCATTAATCACTCCATTGTTTGGATGTTTTGTTTTTTGTTCCTGCACCCATATATACTTATTGTTGTAATTCCAAGACTTGTAATTGCAGTCCCTAGAATTATGAAAAAAAAGTCGGAAAGAACAGCAGAGAAACAAATTGCAAACATCACAGTTCTCATTTAAAGTTGCTTTTTTTTTTTTTTTTTTTTAGGGAGGGGAACTGCCTCAATGTGGAGGCAGTTCTCTACCCCGCCAGACTTGTATGTAAGCACTCCTAGATCACTGTATTTCAGAGAAAAGGAAAAATTCCAAGACCTAGCTCTCTCATTCTTACTATGTACTTGGTCATTTAGTCTTACTGTTCTGGGTCTTGCTCAGTAGTCTTAGAATATCAAACCGTTACTTATCTCTTTCTCTTATAGGTGTACCTATATCTGTATAATGTGTATGGTGTATGTATACATATCCTATATATGTGGGTGGGTGTGCATACATACACACACACACACACATATATACATATATATACATATATATATACATATATATATATATATATATATATATATATATATATATATATATATATATATATATATATATACAGTAAACTCTCAGTTAACTGGCAGTCATGGGGATTGGTAGATGTCGGTTAACTGTAGTTTCTGGTTGCTTGAGCGCTACCAAATAGGCCTGACTAATACTGTACCCTGTACTATTTGTTTAGATGTTCATCGTGTTTTACTGTTGCAGTCATTGCACTTTGGTTATCCAGCTGGCAGGCTACCCACAGTCGGCCTGAATTCCAAAGTCCTGGTCTGACGTCGGTTGCTGTCACCTCTTCCCTGACGTCAGGGGTATAAAAGATGCAGCCGACGCCATTTTCTTCAGTCTTTCTTGCCGCGCGGTGCCCAAAGCAAAAGCAGTTCTCAAGTGCTGGTCGGCCAACTCCTGAGATTTTTGAAAACGAATTTCAGATCCGAAGTCTTCAATAAAGCTAAGTACCCCGTTGGGGAAACTTTTTCCTTGCTCCAGACTGATGTCAGAAAAAGTTAACAATTGTATTTCTTGTGGGAAGCAAATACCTCATAAGGATTTTTATTCTTACTGTATTCCTTGCCTAGGCCCTGACAACGATGTTGCTAGCTGTCGGTTTTGTGCTAGATTTAACCAACGCACTATTAAGCGTTTGTATGATTTTCCTTTTCATTACTCTGGCCGAAGGTTTAATTATATAATGCCGTCTGAACAGCCGACGACCGGAGTTTATAAAAAGCGCAAGGAAAAGGAAAAGGACAGGCATCCGAGGTCCAAAACCGATGATGAGGCCTCCGCTAGGCCAGTTGCTGGTTCACCTGTTCTCAGTGAGGCGCTTTCGCAGACCCTGACACCCACTACCTCAGAGCCACAGGCCGCTACCGACTCCCACGTGGAGACAGCTAGGCCTCTGGATACTAAAGGTATTGGACACTCGGAAAGTATTCCCTCAGATGGGTCTGGAGCTGCTGAGCAGGCATCGGCTTCTGAGGGTGTTTTCAGACCTACTCAGTTATATGTTAAGCCAACCTCAGCTTCCAAGGCAAAGACTAAAACAGCTTTAAAGACAAAGAAACAAGTACAGCATTCTCCTGGACAGACTTCCATGCCTAAGAAACAGATGCTTAAAATGGCCGAAGATCTAATTACTGTGATTAGGGGTTCCCATCCCCCTCCTGATAAGAGGCCTAGGCAAGACACAATATGATTCCTCTGATCAGGTTTCCATTTCCTCTGACTCTTCTTCAGAACAGGGATACTGTCTGCCTCCTTATGAGGATTCTGATGCTGAAGAATCTATTCCTTCAGCTTCTCCTCTTGAGGATTATTCTTTTGGGGAAACCCTGCATATCATGAGGGAGCATTTCCACTGGGAGAGCCAAGATTACTCAGAATCGAAGAAAAGGCTCGGGGACTTTCTTCTACTACCCCAGCATAGACCTCTTGCTATTCCACCTGTTCTAGACATTGTAGATGATGTATTCTCAGAGTCTGGCCTGTCTCCTGACTCTTTGCCTCCTGCACCTGTTAAGCCAGACAGATACTACAGGATTCTAGACTCTCATAAATTTCTTTATAAAAACCCTGCTGCTGACCCAGAAACAATATCTCAGGGTCCCAAAGGGGGTCAAGGCCTCTACTGCTAAAAACCCTGTTCCCTCGGATAGGGATTCTAGGTCACTGGGCAGATGGGGGTGGGGGAGTTTACACTTCTGCTGCCTTGGCTGTAAGGGCTTTAGATTGTCAGTTTCATATGCTTAAATATCAGCAATACTTAATGTCACTGCTAAAACAGAAAATGTTGACAAATTCTGAATGTTCTGAAAACAAGGAAATGCAGGATTTATTGCATGCAGCTGAACAAGTGGGAAAGCATACTTTGCGGTGTGGTTTTGATTCACTGGAGGCCTCTTGTAGGGCCGCTGTTACAGGTTCTGTTATTAGAAAGCATGCTTGGTTAAAGGAACAAAATTTGCTTGATCATGTTAAAGCAAAATTATTGGATGCTCCATTACAGCATGATGCTTTGTTTGGTGTTAAGGCAGAAGAGATGTTGAAGAAATGGAGGATAAAGCGAAATCTATGCAGACAGTAAAGGATTACTTGCAGGTACAACCTCCCAGATGTAGCAGGAACTGGCCTTCTAAGAACTGGTCCTTTCCAGTGTCATACAGGCCTGAAAGAGGCAGATACAGACACCCTAGAGGCAGACAACAACCCCAGGGCTCATACAGGCCCAAACAATGGGGTGCTACTACCTCCAAAAGCGGAGAAGACAAATCACAGCCATATAGGAAACGGTCCCAATGACTTTCCTCTGCCAATGCCAAGCACTTATCTTTTGGCAGCACCCTTAGGGGGAAAGCTAGCACTTTTTTCACAAAATTGGCACATGATCACCCAGGACAAATGGGTCTTAAACATAGTCTCTCAGGGCTACAGGTTCCACTTTCACACCCTTCCAAAGGCAAAAGGCATGTCAGACCTGCCACACAATCAATGGGCAGAGGCACAAAAACAAGTTTCATCTCTCATGGACATGAGGGCTATTCAGCCAGTACCACAGCAAGAGCAGGGGCAAGGATTTTACTCAAGACTTTTCTTAGTACCCTGAAAGGACAAAGCCTGGAGACCAATTCTGGACCCGTCTATTCTAAACACTTTTCTGGACATTCCAAAATTCAAAATGTTGACTCTGCAGCAGCTTCTGCCCATGCTGGGCAAGAAGGCTTGGCTTGTAACGTTGGATCTCAAAGAGGTATACCTGCATGTCCCAATCAGACAATCTTGCAGAAGATACCTCAGATTCATAGCTGGCTCAATGCACTACCAATTCTCTGCACTGCCCTTTGGCTTATCTACTGCGCCCAGGGTCTTCACAAAATGCCTGGCACTAGTAATTGCATTTTGCAGACAAAGAGGAATTCAAATATACCCCTACTTGGACGACTGCCTTATTCAAGCAAAGGACAAAGACATTTTACTAAAGCATCTGGCGTTTGTAAAAAGATTACTAATTTGCCTAGGGTACACAGTAAACGAAAAGAAATCAAAACTAGTACCCTCTCAAGAGATAATATTCCTGGGTGCAAGCTTAAATACAACTGCCCAGATGGCTTATCTCACGCTAGACAAACAAAGGCATCTGACTTCATACTTCAAAAGCATGGCAATAAAGACCCAGTTATCTGCAAGAAAAATTCTGCAGGCTTTGGGCTTCATGGCATCCTGCATTCTGCTAATTCCATATGCAAGACTGCATATGAGGAAGCTACAGTGGTACCTAAAAAGTGTTAGGACTCGACATTGCCACAGCCTGGAAGCATTAATTACTCTCCTTCCCTGCCTACAACAGGAGTTTCGATGGTGGGCACAGGCCTGTCACCACAACAAGGTACAGCCTTTCACCTTACCCACAGCCAGGCAGACACCAACAGATGCATCAGATTATGCTTGGGGGGGCCCACATGGCAGGAAAATGTATTCGGAACACATGGCCCGCAAGCCAAATGCATCTTCATATCAATCAAAAAGAGATGCTAGCTGTACAGAATGCCCTGACAGCCTTCAAGGATTCACTGCATCCAGGACAACTGCTGATAAAAACGGACAATACTACAGTCATGTGGTACATAAACAGGCAAGGAGGCACACATTCCTACCCCCTCTGCAGGCAAGCCATGTCTTTGTGGAACACAGCATTGACTTATCAAGTGCACCTGCAAGCACAATTCCTGCCAGGAAAAACAAATACTCTGGCAGACGAACTAAGCAGAAACCTCATGGACCCTCACGAGTGGAAACTAGATCCACAAGTCTTAAGCATGATAACAAGGAAATGGGGATGCCCAGACATAGATCTATTTGCCTCCCCTCACAACTGCCAACTTCAGAGATTCTGCACAAGGACTTATCACAAACAAGCATGGAAAGTGGATGCTCTATCATTCAGATGGAAAACCCTTACAGTTTATGCCTTTCCTCCACTGCCTCTCCTCCCCAAGGTACTCCTAAAGGTCAGACAAGAGAAGCCAAAAATGATACTGATTGCCCCAGACTGGCCACGCCAGCACTGATATCCAATCCCAAAGAACTTGTCTCAAGGCCCAGCCTTGATGTTACCTCAAATTCCTCATCTACTGACCCAACAAAACAATCAGATCCTGCACAGCCAACTCAGAATACTAAATCTGGCTGCATGGCGGATATTATAACCACTCCAGACACACCTCTCTCTAAAGCAGTTATGGATGTTATTTTAGAGGCCAGGAGGCCCAGAACCAGAAAATCCTATGCAGAAAAATGGAAGAGATTTTGTGCTTGGAACCAGTAACAAGGAATTGACATGCTTGTACCAAATATTTTTCAGATTTTACAATACCTAACTGAGATGCTGGACAAAGGCGTATCCTTCTCATCAGTTAAGATCCATGCCTGTGCCATTTCAGCTCATTACAATACGGACCCACCTATTTTTTCACATCCACTGCTAAGGCAGTACCTCAGAGGGGCCAAAAACATAAGACCTCCAAGGAGAGCACCAATACCTACATGGGACCTCAACTTTGTCTTGGAAAAGCTCACACTGCCACCTTTTGAGCCAGCCAATACAGCCAACATAAAGTTCTTGTCATGGAAAACAGCTCTGCTCCTAGCAATAACTTCAGCAAGAAGAGTCTCAGAGTTACAGGCATTAATGGCTGTGGAACCTTTTATTATTTTCCATCCGGACAGGGTTTCTCGAAGGACAAACCCAACATTTATGCCTAAGGTAGGGTCCAGTGTGGCTCTTAACCAAACTATTTATTTGCCTACTTTTTATCCAAACCCACAGAATAAAGGGGAGAGACTTCTGCATTCTTTGGACATACACAGACAGCTACGCTTCTACTTGGACAAAACTAAAGCTTTCAGAAACACTGACCAACTTTTAGTGGCATATGCTGCAGGATCACAAGGAAAGGCCATTTCAAAGCAGACTATTTCAAAATGGATAGGCCACTGCATTTGTTTCTGCTATTCACAATATGGCAAATCACTGCCTAAGGGCATTAGGCCATATTCTACCAGAGCAGCAGCCACTTCAGCAGCCTTCCTCAGAGGAGTACCAACCAAGGATATTTTGGAGGCTGCAACTTGGACTTCAGTGCCACACTTTCACCAAGCACTACCACTTACCTCTTTACTCAAAATCCAGAGCAGGCTTTGCCACTGCAGTTCTGCAGGGCCTCATAGCCACTCCTAATTCTATTTAGGCCCAGCCACCCAACCTCAACTTTGGGATTCAACCCAAGTGTAATGATTGCAACAGTGAAACACGATGAACATAGTACAGTTGTGTACCTACCATAAATGTAGATGTTCGAGTGTATTCACTGTTGCAGTCCAGGTTATCCACCCACCACCACCCTTTTCATTGCTGGGACTTCTCTGTGCTTCTCTATTCTATACAACCTGTGTGGTGTATTTGCTTGTAGATGAAGGTAATGTTTATGTTAGTGCATGCTTTTTTATAAGCAGAATTTTTAGCCTACCCTTTTGGGGGCACCTGACATCTGGGGCAAAAAAAACTGAAGAAAATGGCGTTGGCTGCATCTTTTATACCCCTGGCGCACTGACGTCAGGGAAGGGGCGACAGCAGCCGACGCAGGACCCAAGACTTTGGAATTCAGGCCAGCTGAGAGCAACCTGCCAGCAGGATTACCCAAGTATGACTGCAACAGTGAATATACTCAAATATCTACATTTATGGTAAGTGTACACAACTGTACAATATTCACCATTGTCTATAGATCCCCACTCCATGGTGCTATAGGATAATACACTGGCTATAGTATGAATGACTTGGGGTTGATTAGCAGCTGGCGTGTTGGGTGAGAAACGAGAGAGGGTAGGATTGATTGGCTGGTGCTTATTTATCCATTGCTGGGGAAGGAATAGCAGCTTTGCCTGTTTGTAATGCTGACACCAAACAGCGGCCTCCAGTTGGCCGAGAAGCACAAGAAGCAGATCATGCTTGCCTGCCTGCTGGTGTACTGATGTGCACTCTGGGCAACACCGAGCCTCATGCGAAAGCTTGCATGAAAGTATGGGTCTGCCATTAGTAAGTTTATACCACCATTTGGTTTAGATAGCTGTGAATGATAAGAATAATAAGAACGGGGCAACTGTGTGGGATTTTAGAATAGTAGATTATGCTGTGCTGTAATGCATGGGATTTTAGAATAGTAGCTTGTGCTGTGCTGTGTGGGATTTTAGAATAGTAGATTATGCTGTGCTGTGTGGGAGTTTGGAATAGTAGATTATGCTGTGCTGTGTGGGATTTAGGAATAGTAGATTATGCTGTGCTGTGCTGTGTGGGATTTTAGAATCATAGATTATGCTGTGCTGTGTGGGATTTTAGAATAGTAGATTATGCTGTGCTGTGAGGGATTTTGGAATAGTAGATTGTGTTGTGCTGTGATGTGTGGGATTTTAGAATAGTAAGGTATATTGTGCTGGTGGAAATTGTCAAGGATGAATTTGAAGGCTTGGATTAAATCAAGGGAGTAAACAAGCCCTGGGAATGGGTCAGGGTACAGTACTTCAGTCTTCAGGATATGGACAAGGATCTGAGGAAGAGGCAGAAAATGAGAAGAATGCCATTGTAGATACATAGGGATGTTCATCGTGTTTCACTGTTGCAGTCATTACACTTGGGTTATCCTGCTGGCAGGTGACCCACAGTCGGCCCGAGTTCCAAAGTCTTGGTCCGGCGTCTGTTGCTATCACCTCTTCCCTGACGTCAGTGTGCCAGGGGTATAAACGATGCAACTGACGCCATTTTCTTCAGTCTTTCTTGCCACGCGGTGCCCGAAGCAAAAGCAGTTCGCAAGTGCCTGTCCGCTGACTCCTGAGATTTTCAAAATTGAATTTCAGAAAAGAAGTCTTCAATAAAGCTAAGTACCCTGTTGGGGAAACTTTTTCTTGCTCCAGACCGATGCCAGTAAAAGTTAATAATTGTATTTCTTGTGGGAAGCAAATACCTCATAAGGAATTTCACTCTTACTGCATTCCTTGCCTAGGCCCTGACCACGACATTACTAGTTGTCGGTTTTGTGCTAGATTCAATAAACTCACTATTAAACTTCAGTTTGATTTTGCTTTACATTATTTTGGACGAAGATTTCATTACATAATGCCGTCGGAACAACCGACGACTGGAATGTATAAAAAAATGCAAAGACAAAGAAAAAGACAGGCATCCGAGGTCCAAAACCGACGACGAAGCCTCTTCTAGGCCAGTCGCCGGTTCTCAGTGAGGTGCTTTCGCAGCCCCTGACACCCGCTACCTCAGAGCCACAGGCCATAACCGATGGCCATGTGGAGACACCGAGGCCTGTGGAAACTCAAGGTATTGGGCCTACGGAAACTATACCCTCAGATGGGTCCAGAGCCGCTTAGCAGGCACTGGCTTTTGAGGGTGTTTTCAGACCTTCACAGCTTACAATTAAGGCTACTACAGCAGCAAAGGCAAAGTCAAAAACTCCATTAAAGACAAGGAAACAAGTGCAGCATTCTCCAGAACAGGCATCCATGCTAAAGAAACAGATGCTTAAAATGTCCGAAGACCTTATTACTTTAATCAGGGGCTCCCATCCCCCTCCTGACAAAAGGCCTAGGCAAGACACTGATTATGATTCCTCTGATCAGGTTTCCATTTCCTCTGATTCTTCTTCTGATCAGGGCTATTCTCTCCCTCCCTATGAGGACTCTGATGCTGAAGAGTCCATTCCTTCAACCTCACCACCTGAGGATTATTCTTTTGGGGAAACCCTGCACACCATGAGGGAGCATTTCCATTGGGAAAGCCAGGATTACTCAGAATCTAAGAAAAGGCTCAGATATTTCCTTTTATTGCCTCAGCACAGGCCCCTGGCTATTCCCCCTGTGCTTGATATTGTAGATGATGTTTTTTTCTGAATCCAGTCTGTCTCCAGATTCTTTACCCCCTGCACCAGTAAAGCCAGACAGGTACTACAGGGTCCCTGACTCTCATAAATTTCTTTATAAAAACCCTGCTGCAGACCCAGAATCAATTTCTCAGGGTACTAAAGGGGTTAAAGCTTCCACTGCCAAAAATCCTGTCCCCTCAGACAGGGATTCCAGAGCTCTGGACAGATGGGGAAAAAGGTTTACACTTCTGCTACTTTTGCTGTAAGAGCTTTAAACTGTCAGTTTCACATGCTTAAATATCAACAGTATCTCATGTCATTGTGAAAGCAGAAAATGGTTACAAATATAGAAAGTCCTGACAGTAAAGAAATGCAGGATTTATTACATGCAGTTGAACAAGTGGGAAAGCATACTCTACAATGTGGTTTTGATTCATTAGAGGCTTCTTGTAGAGCCGCAGCTACAGGCTCAGTTGTTCGAAGGCATGCTTGGTTGAAAGAAGAAAGTTTACCTGACCATGTTAAAGTAAAATTATTGGATGCCCCACTACAGCAGGATTCTTTGTTTGGTGTTAAGGCAGAAGAGGTGTTAAAGACAATGGAGGATAAAGCAAAGTCAATGCAAACAGTGAAAGATTTCTTACAGATTCAACCACCTGGATTTAGCAGAAACTGGCCTTCGAAAAATTGGTCCTTTCCAGTATCAGACAGGCCACAAAGAGGCAGATACAGACGCCCAAGAGGCAGATCTCAGCCCCAAGGCTCCTACAGACCTAAACAATGGGGTGCTTCAGCCCACAAAGGAGAAGACAAATCACAACCTTATAGGAAACAGTCACAATGACTTCCCTCTGCAAATGCCAAGCTCTTACCAGTTGACAGCACCCCTAGGGGGAAAGCTAGCACTTTTCTCAAAAAATTGGCACATGATCACCCAAGACCAATGGGTGCTGAATATAGTTTCTCAGGGGTACAGGTTCCACTTCCACACGCTTCCAAAACCAAAAGGTATGCCAAAACTGCCACAAAACCAATGGGCAGAGGCACAAAAACAGATTGCTGCTCTTATGGATATGGGAGCTATTCAAAAAGTTCCACAAGAAGAACAGGGACAGGATTTTACTCAAGATTTTTCTTAGTACCCAGAAAAGACAAAGCCTGGAGACCAATACTGGACCTGTCGGTCCTAAATACTTTCCTGGATGTTCCAAAATTCAAAATGTTAACACTACAACAACTTTTGCCCATGCTGGGCAAGGAGGCTTGGCTAGTTACTTTGGATCTCAAGGAGGCATACCTGCACATCCCAATCAGTCGATCGTGCAGAAGGTACCTCAGATTTATAGCAGGCTCAATGCATTACCAATTCTCTGCACTGCCATTTGGCTTATCTACTGCCCCCAGGGTCTTCACAAAATGCCTTGCACCAGTAATTGAATTTTGCAGACAAAAAGGAATTCAGAAATGTCCCTACTTGGATGACTGCCTTATTCAAGCAGAGAGCAAGGACATTCTTCTAAAACACCTGGCATTTGTAAAAAGATTGCTAATTTGCCTAGGGTACACAGTAAATGAAAAGAAATCAAAACTAGTGCCCTCTCAAGAGATAATATTCCTGGGTGCAAGCTTAAATACAACTACCCAGATGGCTTATCTCACGCCAGACAAGCAAAGGCAACTGACTCATTACTTTCAAATGATAGAAACAAAGACCCAGCTCCCTGCAAGAAAAATTCTGCAGGCCCTGGGTTTAATGGCTTCCTGCATTCTACTAATTCCATATGCAAAACTGCATATGAGGAAACTACAATGGTATCTAAAAAGTGTTTGGACTCAGCATTGTCACAGCCTAGAGACAATCATAAACTTGATTCCCTGCCTACAACAGGAGTTTCGATGGTGGTCCCAGGCCTGTCACCACAACAAGGGACAGCCTTTCACCTTACCTACAGCCAGGCAGACATTAACAACAGATGCAACGGATTATGCCTGGGGAGCACATATGGCAGAAAAATGTTTTCAAGGCACGAGGCCCAAGGAACAAATGCATCTTCACATCAATCAAAAAGAGATGCTAGCTGTACAGAATGCCCTGACAGCCTTCAAGGACCTAATACATCCAGGACAACTATTAATAAAGATGGACAATACCACAGTTATGTGGTACATAAACAAGCAAGGGGGCACACATTCCTACCTCCTATGCAGACACGCCATGACTTTGTGGAACACAGCACTGACCTACTAGGTACATCTGCAAGCACAATTCCTGCCAGGAACAAAAAATACACTGGCAGACGAACTAAGAAGAAATCTCATGGATCCTCGTGAATGGAAGCTAAATCCACAAGTGTTCAACATGATAACAAGGGAATGGGGACGCCCAGACATAGATCTTTTTGCCTCCCCTCACAATTGCCAAATACAGAAATTTTGCACAAGGACTTATCACTGTCAAGCATGGAAAGTGGATGCTCTATCATTCAGCTGGAAAAACCTGACAGTCTATGCCTTCCCTCCGATGCCTCTTCTCACCAAGGTGCTTCTAAAAGTCAGACAAGTGAGGCCAAAAATGATCCTGATTGCACCAGATTGGCCACGCCAGCACTGGTACCCAAGCCTAAAGACTTTGTCCCAAGGCCCACCTTGGCCTCTACCTCAAATCCCTCATCTTCTGACACAGTAAAACAATCCGATTCTGCACAGTCAACTCAGAACCTTAAACCTGGCAGCATGGCAGACAATGTAGCCACTCAGACTGCACCTCTCTCTAAAGCTGTTATGGATGTAATTTTGGAAGCCAGGAGGCCCAGCACTAGGAAATCTTATGCAGAAAAATGGAAGAGATTCTGTGTTTGGAACCAGGCACAAGGGCTCTACCCACTGGTCCCTAATATACCTCAGATTTTGCAATGTCTGACTGAGATGTTGGACAAAGGCCTATCTTTTTCAACTATTAAAATCCATGCCTCTGCCATTTCAGCTCATTACAGTATGGAACCTCCTATTTTCTCACATCCTTTACTACGACAGTACCTCAGAGGGGCAAAAAATATAAGACCCCCAAGGAGAGTACCAGTACCAACTTGAGATCTCAGTTTTGTTTTAGAAAAACTCACACTGCCTCCTTTTGAACCAGCCAGCACAGCTGATGTAAAATTCTTATCCTGGAAAACTGCTCTGCTCCTAGCAATAACTTCAGCAAGAAGAGTCTCAGAGTTACAGGCATTAATGGCTGTGAAACCTTTCATCATTTTTCATCAGGACAGGGTTTCTCTTAGGACAAACCCAACATTCGTGCCAAAAGTGGTGGTATGTGTGGCCTTGAACCAAACCATTCATTTACCAACTTTCTACCTAAATCCCCAGAATAAAGGGGAGAGACGTCTGCACTCTTTGGATATACACAGATGCACAGACAGCTACAATTCTACTTGGACAAAACAAAAGCTTTCAGAAAAACTGAGCAACTGTTTGTAGCCTATGCTGCAGGATCACAAGGAAAGCCTATTACAAAGCAGACAATTTCAAAATGGATAGGACACTGCATCCGCTTCTGTTATGCACAACATGGCAAATCAGTGCCTAAGGGCATTAGACCACATTCTACCAGAGCAGCAGCCACTTCAGCAGCTTTTCTCAGAGGAGTACCAACTAAAGACATTTTAGAAGCTGCAACCTGGAGCTCAGTGCACACTTTCACCAAGCACTACCACTTACCTCTCTACTCTAAATCCAGAGCAGGCTTTGCCACTGCAGTTCTGCAGGACCTGGTAGCCTCTCCAAATCCAATTTAGACCCAGCCGCCCAATCTCAGCTTTGGGATTCTACCCAAGTGTAATGACTGCAACAGTGAAACACAATGAACATAGTACAGTTGTGTACCTACCATAAATGTAGATGTTTGAGTATATTCACTGTTGCAGTCCAGGTTACCCACCCACCATCCCCCTTTTCATTGCTGGGAATTTTCTGTACTTCTCAACTCTATACAACCTATGTGGTGTATTTGCTTGTAGATGAAGGAAATGTTTATAGTGATATATGCATGTTTTGGGCATAATTTTATCTTTCCAGCCTTCCTATCTGGGGGTACATGACATCTGGGGCAAGAAAAACTGAAGAAAATGGCGTCTGTTGCATCTTTTATACCCCTGGAGCACTGACATCAGGGAAGAGGCGACAGCAACCGATGCCGGGCCAAGACTTTGGAACTCGGGCCGACTGCGGGTCGCCTGCCAGCAGGATAACCCAAGTGCAATGACTGCAACAGTGAATACACTCGAACATCTACATTTATGGAATATACACAACTGTACTATACAAGGCTAGCAAGTCGGGCAAAAGATAGGCCTACAAGAGGTTGAGTAGGCACTTTTTAAGGATGCTGGCAAAAAGGCAACAAAAGATGGTGAGGGAGCAAAGGTGAAAGAGAGGTGGCAGAAGAATTCATAGCAGGAAGCAAGACCTTTTGTTTTTGGTGTGTAATATTAAGAAGGAATATAAGGCCAGAACTGGCCAGGCTAAACAAAGATAGGAGGGAGATCAAAGAATAGATGTTGAAAGCAAAGGTGTTGAATGAATGTTTGCTGTAGTTTTCTCATAAGAAAGTTAATGATAGGGTGCCATGCTAGGATGGAAGTGGGACAGAAAGAGGAGAGTATCTGAAACACTGCAGTCTTGTTTTTTCTCTGAAAGTACAAAAGAGTCATGTCCTGGGCGTAATGTTGAAATCTGGCAAAGTAATTGTTTCAGTCAGCTGAGATGACATTCTTGAAAAGCTGAAAGAATTATGTTTGAATTAACAGAGCTTGGTCTTTCTTGGCATTTTACTTTGTACTGGCCAGGAATGTTGACTCTGATACAACTAGTAATACAAATATGTGCCATCCGCAGTGCTTACATAATGACAGTTCAAGGAAGATATGTGCCATTTGCAGTGGAATGGTCCCTGATTTGTTCATTTCAAAGAAACCATGCATCTAATAGGTGTTTATTATTATTCCATATTCCCTGAAATTAGACCACACAAGTGCAGGAGTGATTTAATACATTAAGGTTTGTTTTCTCGAGGCAGGGGGTACTTGATGTTGTGATGTCTAACAGTGGTCTGTAGTACTTTGGTTCAGAATTGTAAAATTGTACTTGAGAGTGAAATCTGACATATCCAGTCTTATCTAGACTGCTCAGAGTAGAATGGATTTGTGTAGAGAACTATCCAAACAGTGAATAATCTCCTGAGGAAGAACTAAAACAAAAGCTTTGAAGATAGTCCTCTCACAATAATCCATTGTAGGGTCAGTCTCTCTGATCATCTTAGTGGACAGATGCTTAAAAAGCAAATTATGTATTTCAGCAGCATTACTAATGTCTGAAAATCAATATAAAGCAAAGGAAATACTGGCGAGACATCTGGGGAGACAGGAACTTCTCATAGACATTGCAGAAGATTACTGGATTGACAGGCTGGAAGCAGAGTAAGATTGCAAAAGCCATGGGAACATTTGCAGTTTAAAGATGAAGTAGTTTATCTGGCAGTCAAACAAAGAACTGCATTGGGTGTGGACACCGTGAAAAGGCACATAGGAGGAGTCGCAGACATTTGTATGTCAGATTCCAAAAAGGATGAATAACCAAAATTGTCAAAGCCTGTACTCTTATAAGGAGGCAAGAGAATCTGAGAGCTGTAGTAGCCTAGAAGTGCGGAGAGAAGTTTCTCTGAGAAAAGCTGAAGTGCAGCAAGATGTGTACCAGAAGGGAAATCTAAAATCCAGATAACACCGTTCTGTCAAATTCTCAGCATTTGGTAGACCATTCAAGAAACTAGACTCTTACATGGACAGTTTGAGAACTGAGCAATGCACTAAGGACTTCAAGGATGCATTTATTAAAATGTCTTTTAAGTATTATTTAGTTTAAAATGTGACGTCACACGTTGAGTGTAGACTTTTTTTATGCTTTGAATGTGGACGTAAAGTTAATTTGCAATGTTTTCCATAATATATACTGCCTTGTGTAGCGTGTATGCGTGTGTGTTGCATTGTGTACACACTTGTTATACGCATAACCATATACATAAGTGGAGATGTGTGCATAAGTATCTGTATGTATTTATGTCTGTTTTTTTTTCCTCCATGAAGGAATAAATTCCTGGGTTTAATGTTCAATCAGAACTCTTAAAGGAGAGTAAAAAACATTTTATTAATCTAGATTTGCTGACAGAAACTTCTCAAGCCATGTCTCCAAGACCTTCCCTAAAGTCATGAGAAAAATTTAACAAATTAATAACGAGGGCATCAGTTAAAGCCAGAAGAGAATAATTGTCATTACTTTTCTGTTTCAAGTTGTCTTTTTTCTTAATGCAGATGTAAACATGTATGTATATAGTAACAGGCTGGTATGGAGAATGTGTATGTGCCTTTACATGTGTAGTTAGAACGTGAACTGTGGTATGTAATGTGGGGAAATTCTCACAGCATTTAACTTTTATAGCAAAGGTTTAATTAACAGTCAAGGTGATATACTAGGATGTTGGCTGAAAGCAGCAAGGTGGAAGTTAAATCCTCACCTAGAGGATCATCTAAAGGAAGACTCTAGAATATGGAATAAGAGCCCTATCAGGGCTTACCCTTGGATTTTACTTGTGGGAGCAATTGTTTCTAGGGATGGATGTCAGTCCTTGGAAAGTCCTGGCCTGCAGCCTTTGACTTCATTTTTACTAACAGCCTGTGTCCTGGAGGGGCTGTGTGGGCTGTGAAATTTGAGTGAATATAGTATATGCTGCTGTGCAAGTTTTACTTACAAAGTCAACTGTAGTACGGGTCTGACTGGCTTGTGAAAATAAACGTGTATGTTTGTATTGTATTGTCTCGTCTGTCTCTAGGCTTACAACATGTGCACAAACACATGCAGTCATGTGTGCTTATGTTAAAAGTGGATGCTTGTCATGTGATACACATTCCTTTCAATCCTTCTAAGAGCATTCCGTAGAAACATGTCATGGAGGTTGGAAACCATTTACCAGTGCCTTGTTGCATACTGAATATTCTGACAGACATCCTGGAGTTAGAGGTTTCACATGGTTTGCCATCCCTATTTAAAACTGCTCTTCTGACCATAGTATCTTGGAAAATAATTTTTATCTGATGTCCATTTTCAGTTTATCCTTGACCTATAGGTTTGGTTCCAACATTGGAACCGACTCTGCCGTTACTACAGCTCGGCTGACCAAAAACACTTGACCTTGACATCTACCCATAATCCCTGTCTCCCAATTACCTCTGATCTCATTTACTGCTTTTCCTGACAGACTCATTCACCAGAGCTGTCGAGCTTAGTTTTGCTTTTTGGAATAGTTCTTTTTCAGACTACTACTTCGTTTATTCCCTTTTTCTGTTCCTCTACCCTGTATTTAGTGCTTATTGTCCCCTTTCAGTACACTTCGGATTGCATCCAGAGGCTATACCATACCCTTTTCCCATCTTCCCCCCATATACAAAAAAATCCTCGATGTTCCACCTAGTCAGAGGAAACCAGCAGTTCTAAAAATTCAAACACTGCTAAACAAAAGAGTCATCCAAGAAGTCCCACCAGACCAGAGAGGATCTGGAATTCATGTAAGATTCTTTATAATGCCAAAAAAGACAGGGGACTGGAGACCAGTTTTGGATCGTAGTATGTTGAACAAATCAGTTCAGCAGAAAAAATTCTGGATGGTCATGGTGCAGTCCATTCTTCTGTTTTTAGGAAAGGATGACTGGTTGTGATTGATATAGCTTCAGGATGTGTCTTAACATATAAAAATGGAAAAGTGCTCCAAGAAGTTCCTCCACTTCCAGCTGGGAGCCAGTCATTACCAATTCAAGGTGCTACCCTTTGGTCTTACCACAGCCCCCAGGGTGTTCACCAAATGTATGGCAGCAGTAGCAGCTCACTTGAGACTGCAAGGATTCCGTGTATTTCCATACTTGGACGACTGGATCATTACCATTCTGACCAGGCATCAATTGATAGAGGCAAGGGATTACATTCTCAAAACCTGTGCGTACTTGGGAATTATTGTAATCATGAAAAATCTCATCTGACTCCAGCTCAGTGTTAAGAGTTTATAGGGGCGGTACTGAATATGACAAAAACTGTAGCATCCCTTCCTCCAGTGAGACTTGAGAAAATCATAACTTATTTCAGAAAATAATCCATAGCAAGAAGGTACCCTCTTGCCTAGTTTTACAGGCCCTAGGTCCTATGGCAGCTACAACTACTCTACTCTAGTTCCTGTAGCCAGATATCACATGAGAATTCTACAATGGCTACTGGGTTCTCAATGGTCTGTACTATATTAGCCCACGTTGGACCAGAGTCTGATCAGCAGTCATTACAGAAAGGATCTAGCTTGGTGGATTCACTCCAAAGAAATTCTCCTGGGTCACTCATTTTTCCTTCAAGAGCCCAAGGCCATAGTGGCTGTGGACTTTTCCCAGATAGGGTGGGGAGGGGCATTTTCTGGGCAAGACTATCCAAGGCACTTGGTCCACTATAGAGGTCAGCTTGCATTTCGGTGTTCTGGAGTTAAGAGTGGTGCTTCTAACATTGCAAGCCTTTCAAACTGCAATTCCTCCAGGAACAGCTGCGATTTAAACAGACCATATGTCACTAGTTTGGAACATCAACAAACTGGGAGGAACCAAATATTATCCCCTTTGTCGAGAAGCAATCAGTGTGGCTGTGGGTGATCTCTTCCAACTGCTTTCTGTTAGCAATGCACATTCCAGGCAGTTCAAGTGTGATAGCAGACAAACTGAGCAAATGTATTCTCCAGTCTCACAACTGGTCTGTGAATCCAAAAGTGACGGAAAAGATTTCCCATCAGTGAGGCCAGCTTTGCTGCATCCTGTTCTCCTCTCTCCTAAACAAGTGCAGCAACTACTTTGCCCTTATTCTACCTCTGGTGAAGTTGCCAAGAGATGCTCTTCTCCACACTCTGGTCTCCTGTATGCCTTTCCACCTAAACATCTAATTCCCAAATTCTTGCATAAAGCACTCTGGTTGAAGAGCAAATCCTCATTGCACCATTTTGGCCTCGACATATATGGTTCCCCTTTCTTTGGCCTGACTTAGTCCAAAGACCTTGGACTCTGGACTGAACTCCAGACCTTCTGTCTCATCCATATGGGCTAGTTCACCTAGGTATTCTGAACCTTAAGCTGACAGCATGGTTCCTCCAGTTCCACTAGTGGCCAGGCATCTTAAGCTTTATTTTCCAGTATGTCAGATTCTCTTAAATTCTCATAAACCTTCCACACACAAACTACATAATAGTAAGTGGAAAAGATTTACCATATGGGCACATGAAAGGGATATTGATCCCTTTCCTGCTTCTATTGGTAATGCATTAGACTTCTTACCCTCTCTTTTCAATGCAGGAGCTTCCCCTTCTACCATCAGAGTACAACTAGCAGCAGTCTCGAATTTTCATGATCATTTGGAAGAACATTCCTTGGCTTCTCATAGACTCTGTAGGTCATTTTTAAAAGGGACACTTTTGCTGAAACCTCCTTTCAAAGATCCTACTCCACCTTGGGACCCAAACCTAGTGTTGCAAACTATTATACATTACCCTTTTAAACCATCTGCAGACTGTGATCCGAAATACTTGTCATGGAAAACATTATTTTTGGTGGCAACAAATGCAAGAAGGAGTTTAGAAATTCAAGCTTTATCGTAAAACTCCTTATCTAATTTTTCATAAAGATAGAACAAATCCCGCCTTCCTGCTTAAAGTTGTGTCAAATTCTAATATCAATCAGGCAGTTTGCCAGTATTTTTTCCAAATTTTTTGAACAGAGGTGAATACTGTCTGTATTTGCTAGATGTTTACAGAGAATTGCGTGTTTACCTATCACAGGACAAAAGACCTGAGAAAATCTGGCCAGCTATTTCTCTTCTTTTCAAGTGCTTTATCCCACTCACCAGACTGAACAGCAGAAAATTTACAGTCAGCTGTCTGTCGGGTGCCAGGATCTGCCACATCATGCATGCACTCAAGTCACTCCACAACAAGTACAAATATGTCTGTCATTGTCTATGTTGGAGTGAATGACTTGAGAGCAGACACCCAAGCAACCGCTACCCCAAAACACCTGAAACGCATATCTCACAAAGCCAGTGTGCCGAACAGTCACAGCCCTTAAGACTAAACAACACACCTGATACACTTGTAATAGGTGACTCTATCGTCAGGCACACTGACGTTCCGCTCACCAGGCTGAACATGGAGAGGGTCACGGTGAGCAGCCTGTTGGGCGCTAGGATCCGCCACATAACACAAGCACTCAGGTCACTCCAAGGCAAGTACAAATCTGACTCCGTCATTGTCCATGCTGGTGTGAATGACCTGAAATGTACCTCCCTGGACTGCATGAAAAGAGACATAAAGGAGCTCTCTGAGCATGTAGCCCAGGCCGGTATGACCCTGACCTTGAGTAGCATCTTACCCTCACCAAAAATGATGCCACAATATGAAGACAAGTTGATCAATTTCAACAATTGGCTTAAGTACTGGTGTCATTCAAAGGGGATCCAATGCCTGTCAGCTTGGGATGATATGCTTGAAAAGCCACAATGCTTCGCTAGGGACGGCTTGCACCTGTCACCCCTGGGCTTTCGGATATTGGCAAAGGCTCTTGCTACCCCCATAGTGCCTTTTTTAGGCAAGGCTCAAAAGACAAACCCACCTCCATAGGTATCACAAGCGATAAGAAACTAAGAGTAATGCTACTCAACGCCAGAAGTCTAAACCTCAAGATGCATGCACTCTAAACTCTCCTTAGCATGGAGAACATCGATATCTGTGCAGTAACAGAAACCTGGTTCAGGGCTCCCGAGAGCACCCCAGCACTACCAGGTTATACCTCATACCATGCTTTTCGGTCCCAAAACTTGGACCGAAGCACAAAAGGAGGGGGGAGTATTGATATTCATCAAAGATACCCACACCTCCAGGTTGGTGGCAAACCACGAAGCATCAGAGACTATCCGTGTGCAACTAACAGTGGGTAAAACTGCCTTCCAGTTTATAGCCTGCTACAGACCACCCTCCCAAACCCAGGAACCCCACTCGGCCTTCCTGAGAACACTGGAAAATATGAAGGTCTCTCCAAACACCATTATATTGGGCGACTTCAACTACCCAAACATAGACTGGGAGTATTACTCTAGCTCCAACACCCTAGCCCAAAGGTTCCTAGAATTTATAAACTCCAATGCTATGGAACAACTTGTTACCACTCCCACAAGAGGGGAAAACATACTGGACCTGATCATCACCAACATGGGGACTCTATGCTCCATACCAGAAGTGTATCCCTCACTGGTAAGATCAGACCATAAACTAATCTCACTGGATAGTCACATCCCGACCCCACCCCCTGCCCAGAAAATCACAGTGAAAAACTTCTCTAAAGCAAATTTCACACTCCTCAAAACCGAGGTGGAATCCTTCAAAGCCCCCGGGCCTGTGGAAAATACGGCCCAGCCCGCAGAATCCTTTATAAACGCATTCTGTGAACACCTTCAGGAAGGCATGAATCATGCGATCCCAAATAAAACCAAGACCCAATCCTCCAAAGGCAGACGTCCTGTCTGGTGGACCCCAGCCATAAACAAACTATACAATAGAAGGAGGAAGCTACTAAATGATAGAGCAAAATCCCAAAAAGGGAAGGCATCACTGATCAGTATTAGCAAAAAACTACGGGCACTCATAAAATTGTCTAAGGCCAGCTTCTAGAGAAAAATTGCACAGGACACTAAGGATAATCACAAGGCTTTCTTTAGTTATGTTAGGAACCTGGGTGGTAATTCCCAGATATGCTCAGAATTAGCCCAAAATGGCAAAAAATACACTGAACCCACAGACATTGCCAACATCCTAGCTGACAGGTTCAGCGCAAACTTCTCCCCACCAAAAGGGCAAATATCTATCCCAGCAGAGTGCTGCCCCCCTGACATCTCAGATGCTCAGGTAAGAGCCACCCTCTCCAAAGCAAAAAACACAGCATCAATGGGACCAGACGGTGTCCCGGGCTGCGTCCTACATGAACTCCAAGAAGAGCTAAACCCAAACATAAAACTACTGTTCAGTCTCAGCCTTACTACAGGATATGTGCCCAAAGAGTGGTGTACATCAACAGTGGTCCCTCTCCATAAAGGCGGTGCCTCAACGGATCGGTGGAAACTATCACCCCATAAGTTTGACTAGCTTGGTCTGCAAAGCTATGGAAAGGATCATAATGGACCTCGTAAATAAAGATATTGGGGACCTACAGACACTGGATCCTACCCAGTTCGGCTTTGTTAAGGGCAGATCCTGCCTCTTAAACCTGGTTGATTTCTTTGAAACAGTCACCAAGGCCATTGACGAGGGGAAGGTGGTCCACACAGCCTACCTGGACCTCGCAAAAGCCTTCGATACAATACCCCACTCTGGCATTATAGATAAGCTCACCAGCTTAAATATAAAGCCCTATGTCACTAGATGGATTGCAAACTGGCTCAAGGACAGAACCCACATGGTTAGAATTGCTGGAGCCATGTCAGACTCCAAACCAGTTACAAGTGGTGTCCCACAAGGCTCAGTCCTGGGACCTCTCTTGTTCGGTATATATTTCTCGGAGGTACAGGCCAACACGGAAGGACTGTGGCTGACCAAGTTCGCAGATGACTGCAAACTGGGCGCCATAATACACTCTCCAGCCAACACAAGCATCCTCCAAAAGGGCCTCATAGAAACAGACAACTGGTGCCAGAGCCATGGCCTCAAGCTAAATGCCAAAAAGTGTATAGTCATCCCCTTTGGCAAAAACAAAGTGCCCACAAATTACCACATAGGTGGTAATCCATTAAGTACAGAAGAAGTAATTAGGGACCTGGGGACCCAAGTTGATAGCAATCTCTCATTTTACAACCACGTGGCCAAAGTGGTTAGAAAAACATTTTATATAGCCCACCTAATCATGAAGGGATTCACATCTAGATCATGGGAGGTCATCGTGCCTCTTTACTCATCCCTCATCAGGCCCATAATTGAATACAATGCCCCTTTTGGGATGTACCGTACCAGACACCTGCAGCAACTGGAAAGACCCCAAAAGAACCTCACCAAGAGGATCAAAGGGCTCAAACAGATGCCATATGCTGCCTGGTTAAAGAAACTCCAGCTCTACTCAGTGGCATACCGCCTGTTCAGAGGCGATCTGTGCCTGACGTATAAAGCCATGTCCAACCTGGAATTAATGGACATGCTGCACCTCAGAAAATCCAAATCCCATCGAGCTACGCGCTCGAGAGACTTGAACCTCAGCACTGAAATAAATAGGACATGCTGGAGGGACAGATTCATAACCCAGAGGCTCCCTTCACTCTGGAATAAAATTCCAGTCCAGGTTAGGCAGAGTCCCTCATTGACTCTCTTCAAGAGGAATCTTGATGTGTGGATGGGAGATCATAGGTTTACCCTGGGTATCACTTCTGTGTCACTGTTAGACAGAGGCACAGTATACTAACCTCGAAAAAGGGCATAGCAAAATAAATTTAAAATGGGTGGTGAAAGCCAAACACATTCTGGCTAGGCTTATAAATGCCCTAGGGCAGATAGTCTACTATGAACCTATGAACTTCCCTGGACTACATGAAAAGAGACATGGAAGAGCTCTCTGATCATGTGGCCCGGGCAGGTATGACCCTAGCCCTGAGTAGCATCCTGTCTTCGTCCAGAATGATACCACAGTATAAGGACAAAATGACTGACTTCAACAACTGGCTAAGCTTCTGGTGTCATTCAAAGGGGTTCCAGTATCTGTCTGCCTGGGACGACATGATCAACAGACCACGATGCTTTGCCAGAGTTGGTCTGCACCTGTCGCCCCTGGGATTCAGGTTCCTGGCTAAGGCTCTTGCCACCCGTATAGTGCCTTTTTTTTAGGCAAAGTTCAAAGGACAAAACCACCATCGTAACCGGTACAAGCCTACAAAATCTGAAGGTAATGCTACTCAATGCTAGTAGTCTAAACCTCAAAATGCACTCTCTCGAGGCACTCCTAAAAATGGTGAACATAGATATCTGTGCAGTAACTGAGACCTTGTTCAAGGCTCCAGAGAGCACCCCCTGCAATACCAGGCTACAACTCTTACCACACTTTTTGGCCACCAAACCAGGACCGAAACACTAAAGGTGGAGGAGTGTCCATGTTCAAAAAGGATATTCACACTACCAGCCTACTTGCCCAACACAATGCGTCTGAAATTCTCCAGGTGCAACTAACACTAGGTAAGACTGCAATCCAAATTGTAGCTTGCTACAGGTCCCCCACCATACACCAAGATTCTCACTACACCTTTCTAAACATACTGGAAAATATTAAGATACAGCCAAGCACCCTAATGCTGGGTAATTTCAACTACCCTGCCATTAACTGGGAAAACTACTCGTGTACCAACACCTTTGCCCAATGGTTCTTAGAATTCATAAATTTCGATGCCCTGGATCAACTAATCCATAGTCCCACCAGGGGCTCCAATATCCTAGACCTGGTCATTGCCAACATAGGAAACCAATGTTCCACACCTATGGTCACCCCCTCGTTGGTCAGGTCTGACCCTTGATGTACACATCCCTCCCCCACCCCCCAGTATGGAAACCTCCGTAAAAAACTTTTCTAAAGCCATCTTCATGCTACTCAAGTCAGAAGTGACAAACTTCATGACACCCATGCAGACAAGAACTGAAAGCTCAACTGCTGGATCCTACACTAAGGCACTGTACGAGCACATCCACTCGTGCATGAATCATGCCATCCCAAATAGAACCAAGACGCTCTCCTCAAAAAAAAGGAAGCCAATCTGGTGGTCTCCTGCCATAAACAAACTTTACAACAAATGGAAGAAACTGTTGCAGAAAAGAGGAAAATCCCAGAATTAAAAAAAAACTCCCTTGCCAGCCTCACTAAGAAGCTGGGATCCCTCATAAAATCCTCCAAAGCTAGTTACGAAAATAAAATTGCCAAAGATTCCAAGGACAACCACAAGGCATTCTATAGCTATGTCAAGAATCTAAATGACTATGCTCTGATCTACAACAGAATGGTATTAAATATACTGATCCCAAGGATATTGCCAATATCCTCGCAGATCGATTCAGTGCTAACTTTACGCATCTCTCACTCCCTAAAGGGCCCATCTCAATACCAAAAGATTGCCAAATTCTGATAACGGCCACAGGTAAAAACCACACTCTCCAAAGCTAAGAATACAGCATCCATGGGACCAGACGACATCCCGGGCTGTGTACTACATGAACTACAAAATGAACTGGCACCTCACCTAAGTGTCATGTTTAATCATAGCCTCACATCAGGCTTCGTGCCCACTGAGTGGCACACAGCTACAGTTATTCCACCCCAAAAGGGGGGATTCACCTTTGATCCTAGGAACCACCACCCCATCAGTCTGACGAGCCTGATCTGCAAGGCCATGGAACGTATTATCGTGGAACTTCTAAACAAAGACATGGGCAACCTTCAAACACTGGACCCCACCCAGTTTGGTTTTGTGAAGGGCCAATCTTGTCTCCTGAACCTGATTGACTTGTTCAAATCGATCTCCAGAGCTGTGGACGAGGGTAAGGTGGTCCACACAGCCTACCTGGACCTCGCCAAGGTCTTTGACACCATCCCCCACTCTGGAATCATGGATAAACTTACTAAGCTGGGCATTAATCCCTATGTCACTTGATGGGTTGCCAACTGGCTTACTGATAGAACCCACACTGTAAAATTAGCAGACTCCAAATCCAGTTCCAGACAAGTGACAACTGGGGTACCTCAGGGTTCAGTCCTGGGACTGCTCTTGTTTGGCATCTACTTCTCTCAAGTACAGGCCAACACTAAGGGACTCTGGCTAACAAAGTGTGCAGATGACTGCAAACTGGAAGCCATTATTGGATACCCAAATGATGTGGCTATTCTACAAAAGGGCCTTACAGAAACAGATGCTTGGTGCCAGAGCCATGGGCTCAAGCTCAATGCCAAGAAATGTATAGTTATCCCCTTTGGGGAAAAAACATGTACCTGTGAATTACCACATAGGTGGCAGTACACTAAACACCGAAAGTGTGATAAGAGACTTAGGGGCACAGGTGGACAGTGGTCTCACCTTCGATAACCACATCGCCACAACAGTCAGGAAATCCTTCCATGTGGCACACCTAATCACCAAGGGCTATTCATCCAGAAAAAAGGATGTCATTGTCCCACTGTACTCCTCCCTCATTTGACCCATTATAGAATGCAATGCCCCGTTTGGTATGTACCTCTCAAGACCTCTGTAACAACTGGAAAGGCCACAGAAATACCTCACTAAAAGAATCACAGGCCTAAAGCAAATGCCCTATGCTGACAGTCTAAAAAAAAAAAAAAAAATATCCAACTATACTCGGTCACATACTTAGAGTCGATCTCTGCTTAACATACAAGGCCATGTTAATCCCAGAGCTGTTGGACATGCTACACTTAAAGAAATCCCAATCCCTCAGTGCCCCACGCTCCAAGGATCTAAACCTTGTCATCACGATGAACAAAACATGCTGGTGGGATAGATTCCTGACCCAGAGACTCACCAGACTCTCTGGAATAGACTGCCCACACATGTCAAGCAGAGCGCCTGTTTGGCCCTCTTCAAAAGGAACCTTGACGATTGGATGGGGGATAGGAAATTCACCCCAGGGATCACGTCAGTCTCCCTGCTAGACAGGGGTCCAGGGAAGTAATATGAACCTATGAAATAGCCATGGAATTGTTATGGCTAGGCTTGTATATGCCCTAGGGCTGTTTGCCTAGTATTAACCTGGAAACCAGTCAGCACGGCGACCTTGGCCAGATGGCTCAAGGATTGTATTTATTTTACCTATGACAGAAGGAAAATTGCATTGTCTAGGCCTGTTAAAGCACCCTCTACACGATCTGTTGCCACTTAAACAGGTTTCCAGTTTAGAGTTTGAATCGATGATCTATGTGCTGCTGCAGCTTGGTCTTCTCCCCATATCTTTATTACTCATTACAAATTGGATTCGGTCTCTAGGGGAAGAGCATCCTTTGGTTCAGTGGTGGTCAGGAATATCTCTCTATAAGTCCTCCCAAGGTCTAAAGTAGCTGGGGACTCTGCTCCATATGTCAAGGATAAAATGAAAATTGACAACATCAAATAAAGAAGTTATGCACTCACCTTAATGTTCCATCTGTGTTGTCCATTTTCATTTGCCCTTGACTCCCCTCCCCCCATTCCCTGGCCTTTCAAGACTATCTGGTGGAACGGATAATGTACTTCTTGTAACCTTTTGAGGCGTAGCAGATGTGGCTTCTATTGAAGCTTCTTTTTCTATCAATCTGTATGTAATCTGCAAATGCAGTCTGAGGTAATTGGGAGACTGGGATTATGGGTAGATGACAAGCTTGAGAGTTTTTGGTCAGTGCGAGCTGTAGTAATGATAGAGTCAGTTCCAATGTCAGAACCAAACCCATATGTCAAGGATCAATGAAAATGGGCAACACAGATGGAACGTTATTGAGTGCATAACTACTACTTTTCCTGTGGTTGTAAATTCAACTTACATGATCTCAGAGATTTAGACCATCACTCATAGGAGACCATGTATGTTCTTTCACAAGAATTGTCTGTTCCTGTGGATTAATCACCACCTTCTCCCAGAAGTGTTTTCTAAATTGTCTCTGATCCACTTCCCTCGTATCCTCATTTGAGAGAAAGAGAGAGAGAGAGAGAGAGATGTACCACTACAGAGTGTGAGGTAAAGAAGACTAAACTTTACATAGTAGGGGGCTGGCTGTTTCCATTGCTGTCTGTTTTACATATATTGTGGTCATTTGATCCGTGGTTCACACATTATACACAAAATATTATTGCCTATACCTTGCCTCCAAGAATTAGATTTTCCTTTATAACTTTCTTGTGATGTTGCTCTCTGGACTGTCTTTTGACCTGTTTCATCTTGTTGAGATCAGCTCAGTTGATGACCCATGTGGGATGGTCTCCAGTACTTTAAGTGATAAAGTGAGAAAATGTCTATTCAATCTGTCTTTTTGAACCTTTCTTGATGGATGCCAGATAATCCTCAGGCCATTTCCTTGTGATTTGAAGGCCCTTCCATCCAGCCCTGCAATTGGAATTCCACACGAGCACAAAACAAAACTAAAAGCACCAACACTGTTCCAGGTATCAATAAAGGCTATCCCTCCGATGTCTTCTCTTCAAAAGAATATGTAACTGTAGTATTTACTCCCAATAATATGCACAAGCCAGGCTCCACAAAAAAAATGTATTCAAAATATAAGACCAAAATAAATAAAAGGGTCAGACCAAATAAATTTAAACCAAGACAGATGAGTGCTTTCCTCTCCTTTCAGGAGACTTCATCATACAGAATGCCAACATATGGATGTAATGCCCTTTTTTT